>NC_052343.1:342500-642500 GCF_016432855.1 Salvelinus namaycush | reverse complement strand
GCAAAACCAGCAAAGAAAAAAGGCGCAAGTTAAAGTTTGGTCCGCCTGAGCGAGTCTGACCACAACTCAGAGACCACTATGACACACCAAATGAGTTTGATGGATCACGGGAAAATAGGGGGAATAGGCTTTTGTAGGCTACAGTCAAGGCTATGTCTTCCAATGGTGCGACTGCTGTCGGCATCTAAAGATGATCCAATTTGAATAAAAACTGGAGGTAAAGAAAGACGACAGAATTGGTGTAGCCTACGAGCACTACGGATATCACATATTATTGCAACCTGGTCTCAGAGCATTTCGTATTATTCTGTACGTAAATCCGAGATACTCCATTTAGTATGATATGTTACGTTTTGTATGGTATGTATTAATTTGTTGATGTCCATCACCTATTTTGTATGATATGTTACGCTTTACAATTCATAGTATATGTTATGAATTTTCAAAATGTATAATATGTTATAATATGTTATGTTATGAATTTGCAAAATATACTATATTCTAGGGATTTGCTATACGTTACGAATTCTGTCTAGGTGGCTAACATTAGCTAGGCTAGTGGTTAGGGGTTAGGGTTAAGTTAAGGAGTTACATTAAAGGGTTAAGGTTAGCGTTAGGGGAAGCGTTAGCTAACATGCTAAGTAGTTGCAAAGTAGCTAAAATGCAGCAGTTGAAAAGTTGCTTTTTAGCTAAAATGTTAAAGTTGTCCGTGATGATATCGGAACTCGCAACCTTTCGGTTGCTAGACGATCACGTTATACGCCGACCCATCCACCCCGACCATCTGTAGCCATCTGTCTTATGTAATAATACCAAACGTAACATATCGTACTAATTTCAGTGTCCCGGATTTACATTTATTACATTACGTCTAGTCTATGAGGCCAGGCTGATTATTGATATCTACGTAACGCATTGATGTAAATCATACTGCTGCTCTCTCATTCAGCTATTTGCGCCTTACAGATTGTGGTTGTTGTGGATGGCTATTCACAAATGTATAAAGTACCAGTCAAATGTTTGGACACACCTACTCGTTATAGGGTTTTTATTTATTTGTACTATTTTTGACATTGTAGAATATTAGTGAATACATCAAAACTATGAAATAACACATATAGAATCATGTAGTAACCAAAAAAGTGTTAAACATTCTTCGAAGTAGCCACGCTTTGCCTTGATGACAGCTTTGAACACTCTTGGCATTCTCTCAACCAGCTTCATGAGGTAGTCACCTGGAATGCATTTCAATTAACAGGTTCGCCTTGTCAAAAGTTAATTTGTGGAATTTCTTTCCTTAACATTTGAGCCAATCATTTGTGTTGTGACATGGTAGGGGTGGTATACAGAAGATAGCTGGAGGCAGCGAAAGCGGAGAGGAGGCGTTATGAGGAGGCTGCACGAAAGCGTGATCTGGACTGTGTTAATACTTGGGAAGAGATAGACAGGTGGGCGGTCGACCCAGGGAGAGTGCCGGAGCCTGCCTGGGATTCTATGGAGCAATGTGAGGAGGGAAACCGGCGATTGGAGGCAGCACGGCGACGCGGTAGGAAGCCCGAGAGACAGACCCAAAAAATTATTGGAGGGGGAACACGGGGTGTGTGGCGAAGTCAGGTAGGAGACCTGCGCCAACTTCCCGTGCTTACAGTGGAGAGCGAGAGTACGGGTAGACACCGTGTTATGCGGAAGAGCGCACGGTGTCTCCTGTACGTGTGCATAGCCCGGTGCGGTACATCCCAGCTCCTCGTATCGGCCGGGCTAGAGTGGGCATCGAGCCAGGTGCCATGAAGCCGGCTCAACGCATCTGGTCTCCAGTGCGTCTCCTCGGGCCGGTGTACATGGCACCAGCCTTACGCATGGTGTCCCCGCCAGCACAGCCCAGTGCGGGCTATTCTACCTCGCCGCACTGGCCTGGCTACGGGGAGCATTCCACCAGGTAAGGTTGGGCAGGCTCGGTGCTCAAGAGCTCCAGTGCGCCTTCACGGTCCGGTCTATCCGGTGCCACCTCCTCGCACCAGCCCAGTACCACCAGTGCCAACACCACGCACCAGGCTTCCTGTGCGTCTCCAGAGTCCAGTACGCCCTGTTCCTCCTTTCCGCACTCGCCCAGTGGTGTGTGTTCCCAGCCCGGTACCACCAGTTCCGGCACCACGCACCAGGCCTACGGTGCGTCTCCAGAGCCCTGTACGCACTGTTCCTTCTCCCCGCACTCGCCCTGAGGTGCGTGCCCTCAGCCCGGTACCACCAGTGCCGGTACCACACACCAGGCTTATAGTGCGCCAGTCTGGAGCCGCTAGAGCCGCCCGCCAGTCAGGATCCGCCAGAGCCGTCCGCCAGTCAGGAGCCGCCAGAGCCGCCCGCCAGTCAGGAGCCGCCAGAGCCGCCCGCCAGTCAGGAGCCGCCAGAGCCGCCCGCCAGTCAGGAGCCGCCAGAGCCGCCCGCCAGTCAGGTGCCGCCAGAGCCGCCCGCCAGTCAGGAGCCGCCCGCCAGTCAGGAGCCGCCCGCCAGTCATGAGCTACCTCTCAGTCATGAGCTACCTCTCAGTCATGAGCTACCTCTCAGTCATGAGCTACCTCTCAGTCATGAGCTGCCCTTCAGTCATGATCTACCCCTCAGTCATGATCTACCCCTCAGTCATGATCTACCCCTCAGTCATGAGCTACCCCTCGGTCATGAGCTACCCCTCGGTCATGAGCTACCCCTCGGTCATGAGCTACCCCTCAGTCCGGAGCTGCCCCTCAGTCCGGAGCTGCCCCTCAGTCCAGAGGCACCCCTCAGTCCAGAGGCACCCCTCAGTCCAGTGGGGTCATTTAGGAGGGTCGCCGTTCCGAGGAGGCCACGGAAGCGGGGATTGACTATGGTGGAGTGGGGGCCACGTCCAGCGCCAGAGCCGCCACCGTGGACAGATGCCCACCCAGACAGGTTCAGGTTTTGCGGCCGGAGTCCGCACCTTGGGGGGGGGGGGGGGGTACTGTCACGTTTCTGACCTTATTTTCCTTTGTTTAGTCTTTATTTAGTTGGTCAGGACGTGAGCTGGGTGGGTATTATCTATGTTGTCTGTTTCTATGTGGGGTTTCTTGTTTGGCCTGATATGGTTCTCAATCAGAGGCAGGTGTTAGTCATTGTCTCTGATTGGGAACCATATTTAGGTAGCCTGTTTTTTTAGTGTGTTTGGTGGGTGATTGTTCCTGTTCGTGTGTTCATCTGGTCTGTGTTCACTAGTTCGGGACTGTAGCGTCTTCGGTTCTTTCTGTCAGTTTGTTGTTTTTGTTCGTTGTTTAAGTAGCCTGTTAAAATATGGATTATCATCACGCTGCAGTTTGGTCCTCCTCTCTTTCACCCGAAGACAGCCATTACAGTATTTTAACCCAATAATGGTTGAACTGAAGAAGTTTAAGCTGCTTATCTATTATTGTTTTTGCAACCAGTGGACAGCCAGTGATAAATGCGCTCTTGCAACAGCTGCATAGAGCCGATCCCAGCCTACGGAGCAAAAGTTTGAGGAAGTTCCTCCTTTCTAAACTCTTCTGTGATATTGTGCTCCATACTCTCAAAAACAAGTTTAATTTAAGAAAACCACTGGT
The DNA here is from genome assembly GCF_016432855.1 of Salvelinus namaycush. NCBI lineage: Eukaryota > Metazoa > Chordata > Actinopteri > Salmoniformes > Salmonidae > Salvelinus > Salvelinus namaycush. The sequence continues at coordinate 638,916 of NC_052343.1, read as the reverse complement.
GGGGCTTTCATTACTCAATGCAATTTGTGCTGATAACAAAAAAAAGAAGGTCTGATGGACAAATGCTCAAATTCGCACACTTTGACAGACTTTTACTGCAGTGGGCTAAATCAGGGACACACAGAGTGTTTCTTGGTAGTTTAAAACAAATCTACTTCAAAACAAAAGTATACGTCTGACACACATGGTTATGGGCTTACAAAAAAGATGTACAGAGTACAAAAGTATTCAATTTTGAGTTTGCATCCTAATATTACACTTTATATACATAACTGAAATATAACAATGTTTGACATAGAAAAACACTGGATGTTTACCCCCCCCCCCCCAAAAAATATGTTTATTATGAAATTATGGAAAATACCAATAGCATTCCACCCATGAGGCCACTTGGTCATTTGACAGCAGGAAAGGGCTTCATACAGTAGCAGCAAATTGTCGTGATATCAAAGTGTCACCAACAAAAACGTAAACAATAGGCCTGTAGCAAATGCAGCATATGGCATACATTTTTCAAATGCAAATCGCACTTTCTTTACTTGCCCAATCAGTCCTCCATGACAACAAAACCATAAACAACAGAGTAGGCTAATAAGTCCTTCGTTTTTGGGTAATGCTCAGGTAAAACAATTTGGCTAATCTATATTTCCATATTTACAAGTCCTATTCTTGAAGATCAAGGGGTATTCAATTAATTGGAATGACTGGAAATCTGACAGACTTGTGTTTTTAATGTAAAGATATAGCCTAATCATATTATTATATGTAGTAGAAAGCAATGGGTTAGAGGAAGCCTCTCCACCCAACCCCATATTGTCATGAATGTGATGGAATTACTGCAGCCTTGTATATTGCTGTATTGATCAAGACAAACATGCACACATTTTAATTGAGGATTGAGAGAGTGAGAGCAAGTACACAGTAGTGGAGTCTTTTACCTTCCTTGTGTGTGTGTGTGTGTGTGTGTGTGTGTGTGTGTGTGTGTGTGTGTGTGTGTGTGTGTGTGTGTGTGTGTGTGTGTGTGTGTGTGTGTGTGTGTGTGTGTGTGTGTGTGTGTGTGTGTGTGTGTGTGTGTCTGTGTGTGTGTGTGTGTGTGTGTGCGTGTCGGGATACCTAATCAGAAAGTGGAGAGGAAGGCCTGGAGTGATCTCTATTGGCGTGCGAGATTACTTAGATACTGGAGCGAGAAAGATTAGAGGACACACAAAGCTTGTGTTGATAACCAGAATCAATGTCTGCCTCCAGGAGAGACACTAATCGCAAAGGCAAAGAGAGAGACAGGAGAGAGACAAATTGGTATGCATTGGTATGAGCTGAAAGTCCACTTGAATTTGAATTACACTTTACTAACAACAAGAGGGCTTTGTGTTGGAGTCAATTTTTTTTCCTATTTATAAGGTAGGCCTAACTGTTTGACATACGAAATTAGGCTATAGGCTGCTATATCCATAGATTTGTTGGTCAATTCCTCCACACACATGCACTCTTTATATGGCCTACCTCTGTGCCATTGAAGGGCTGTTAAGTTAAAACCAAGACTCGAATTGAGGGAGTATGAAAGGGTATGCCATAGGCCTACCTTTTATTAAAGAAAATGGCAAAAGGCACAAGCCTACCCCTAGTAGGCTTAAAATTTTGAATAAAATAAAACAAATCCGATTATATATAAGCAATAAGGCACGAGGGAGTGTGGCATATGGCTGATATATTCAGGGCTCAAACCACCCGGTTCATAAAAAGTGATCTATAACAGGGCTTTGGTCCGCAATGCTTTAAAATACCCGGGAAAGATGTGACTCATGCATATGGGGATATCGTTGTTTAGTCTCTTTGACATTCAGAGGCTGAGCTACAACCTTCTATAGCCGAGGAGACAAAAAGCCTTTGCTTGGGAAGTATCAATTGATTAATCAATTCACTTTCTGTACAATAGAAGATGTTTAAACCCAGACAGCTTTTAGGGAAACACGTGTGACCTTCTCCCGCTAGGTTAAGCCACGGATGAAGAATAGCCTGCAGTTAAAGCTTACATTTTTCTGCGTCACTAGGACTACTCTGTCTAGGGTGGAAAGGTAGGCCTGACTTTTGAAAGTACAATGCTCAGATTCCTAATGACGTGTCAGATTTAATTATTCGCAAACAGGGACAGTTTCATAGCAAACAAGACACAGTGATTTGGCATTTGTACACCGTAGATCTACACAAGATAGTTTTGGTCGGTATAGACAGCCAGAGGTGTAGAGACCATTACATAAAGCTCAAAGTGCTGAAGAGCCATTACCAAAGCGAGTGTATACTTCTCGATAGTAGAGTAGTGTTTTTGATATGAGGCCAATTTATTTTAAAAGTATCCCACAGGGTGCTCAACACTTATCGTCTTTCTGTCTGAGCACAGCCCCTGCACCTCCGTCACTGACATTGGTGTACAGAGCAAACGGATAACGGAAATCCGGAGCAGCTAGCACCGATGCAGAGACCAAAAGGGTCTTTGTCTTCTCAAAAGCCTGCTGACAGTCGAGGCGCCAACGGAAAACAACTTTCAGACTGATCAAATCTGTGAGTGGCGTAACAACCTGGGCAAAGTTCTTGTAAAAAACATGGTAGTAACCAGCCATTCCCAAGAATCTAAGCAGTTCCTGGCGAGAGGCTGGTACTAGAAGGTTATTGATGGCCTCCACCTTTGCAAGGACTGGTCATACTTTCCCTTGCCCCACCACCTTCCCGAGACATTTACTGTTGCTCGGGCAATTTTGCTCTTTAACAGTTAAGTGTCAGGTTGGCAGCTGTGAAGATTTGCTTCCATTCAGCCACGTTAGCATTAGTGAGGTTGGGCACCAGAATGTGTTCAATGGAGTTGAGGTCAGAACTCTGTGCAGGTTAGTCAAGTTTTCCACTTCCGATCTCGACAAACCATTTTTGTATGGACCTCGCTTTGTGCACGGGGGCATTGTCATGCTGAATGGGAAGGCTGGAAAGGGCCTTCCCAAAACTGTTGCCACAAAGTTGGAAGCACAGAATCATCTAGAATGCAATTGTATTCTGTAGCATTAAGAATTTCCTTCACTGGAACTAAGGGAACTAAAGTAACAGACCGAACCATGAGAAACAACCCCAGACCATTATTCCTCCTCCACCAAACTTTACAGTTGGCACTATGCATTTGGGTAGGTAGCGTTCTCCTGTCATCTACCAAACCCAGATTTGTCCGTCAGACTGCGAGATGGTGAAGCGTGATTCATGAACTCGTATTCACTGCTCCAAAGTCCAATGGTGGCGACATTTATACCACTCCAGCCGACGCTTAGCATTGTGCATGGTGATCTTAGGCTTGCGTGCGTCTGCTCGGCCATAGAAATCCATTTCATGAAGCTCACAACGAACAGTTCTTGCGCTGACGTTGCTTCCAGAGGCAGTTTGGAACTCGGTAGTGATTGTTGCAACCGAGGAAAGATTATTTTTACACGCTACGCGCTTCAGCACACAGCCGTCCATTCTGTGAGCTTGTATGGCCTACCACTTCGCGGCTGAGCTGTTGTTGCTCCTAGACGTTTCCACTCGGTTACGAAATCAGCTGCTTCCTGGACATCAAAGTGTCAACTGTTGGGACCTTCTCTTCCTTCAGCGGTCCTACAAACTCGCTCACCTTTGGAGTTTTCAAAGGAGAGGTCAACTCAGGAGGTTTACCGAAATCAGGATCACCTGTAAACGTATCAGACAGATCAACCATGGTGCAATCGCTGACATCCTTCTCAAAACTAGACTTGCTCCAGGTGACTTTCTTAGACATAGCACGTGTAACAGCACATGCTGGGAACACTCTAGGGTACTTTTCTTATAACCCATTGGGTTCCTCTACTCTGGGTTCCTTACAAACAACAGGATTTTGCACAACCTTCCCTCTAGTCAAATTGTTTCCCAAAATGAATGAGACCCCGTCACCGGTAGTCTAGACCTCACTTCAACTACAACGGAACCAGGAATAAGATCAGACTCGAGTTCCACATTATACAAAGGATCTTCCATGCAACACATCTACAAGCCTTGTACTAACATACTGTAACCAGTTGCTGAAGTGTCAAAGGCAAAATGAAGGACCGGTCTGCCCCAGTGTCTCGCAGTATCTTCACCGGCTGCTTAACAGCATAGCCACTCTGCAGAGACATGAACCCATCTGAAACAAAGGGTTCATACACATCTGATCCAAAATCTTGTTTAGGAGATACACCAGTCTCAACCAGAGACTTAACGGGCTGGAGTGCTCCCACAAGAAGAAACTGCTTTTTCTCTCTTTCGTTTTTCTGTTTCAACTTATAGGACACTGAGAGACAAGGTGTCCTTTCTCACGGCAGTCATGACAACTGGTGTGTATGAAAAAACTGCTCGAGAATTATAAGTGTCTGTCCTTGACCTCTTGAGAACCACACCACTGATCAAAAAGACATGCTTGTTCCCTTGCGTACTCAACATGACTTTGAGATTCTGTCTTTCGTAATTAACAGAACTGTTGTCTGTATGCCTCTGGAACCAACTTGTAAGCCCGAAGGATAGCAGCTTTAACAGTGTCATAATCTGAACTCTGGTCAAGAGATAAAGCGGCGTACATTTTTGGAGCTTTTCCCACAAGAACACTGGAGGTGCAGTGACCAAATATCTCGCAGCCATTTTAGGGGTGTGGCAATCCGCGGTCCAAGCTCTCGAGGAACATTACAGTGACTCACACAGCGTGATCATGCATCGTTTTCTATTCAGACAACGAGCTCAACTGCCGGGTGAGTACGTAGCACAGTTTGTCTCCTCCTTGAGCGAGCTAGTGGGACCATGCAGATTCGGACCACATGAAAACAAAATTTGTACATGATCAGTTAATTGAAAAAACATCATGTGCTCCACTGAGGGAGAAATTGTTGTGAGAGACCGATGATCTGGCACTGGAGAAAGCACTGAATATTGGAAAACAAATGGAAGTTGCAGTCGCTGACCTACATAAACTACAGAGCACATCTCGGGCGGGCTTCACACACTGGCTAAGGCACCAGTGCAAAATGTGCATGAAACCACTGGGGGGCGACGTTGTTCAAATTGTGGCTCCAATGGGCATGCAGCAAGAGCATCTACATTGCCATTGTTGTCATTTAGCAGCGGCAGGACAGTATCGAGCAGATGCAGGTCGAAGTTCACCAGTCTCCATTAACTCTGTACATGATGACTCAGTTGTGTTCAAGCAATGTGACCGCTACATTGAGGGTGTTAACCTCATTGGTGATTGACACTGGAGCAAAAGTGTCACTTTTGAACAAGGCCACTTATAACTCCTTTTTGTCACGTGCCACTGCAGAGACCAGCAGTATCCCTCTACAGCTACAACCCCACACCAATCTCAATCACAACCAGTCTGATACAACACACCGGACACCCAGTTCTATGTTGCAACAGATGGCACAGGGACTGGACTTATTTCATGCCCTAGTGTTCAAGCTGTCAGATTCAACTGGTGCACATGTGCAGCACATGCCTACACCAGTGCCTATGGAGTACTCAGAACTGTTTGAGGGGCTAGGTCACGTCAGAGGATTCGTCCATTGGCCTACAAAGAGGTCAAGCCAGTAATCCAGCCATTGCAGAGGGTTCCGCTGACCCTTCGGGAGCACATTGGCAAGGGACTTGACAACCTCCTGGAGGATGACATCATCGAGCGCATTGACGCCTCGCCATGGGACTCAAACCTGGTTGTTGCACCCAAGAAAAATGGCGATCTTGGGATCTGCATGGACCTCAGGGCCGTGAACAAAGCTATTATTCCTGATAAGTACCAGCTACCAACCGCTAAGGAGCTCACAACCCATTTTTATGGGTCCACGGTATTCAGCAAACTAGACCTGAGGAAACCTCCATGTTCCCCTGGCACATGAGAGTCAAGATCTCACTGTGTTCAATACCCACAGGGGCTGTTCAGGTACAAACACATGCCATTCGGACTCAGCTCGGCGCCCAGATGTTTCCAGAAGATTATGACATTTCTCCTGGCAGGCATCCCTGGAGTGTCAAGCAATCTGGATGACATTGTGGTGCACAGTGCATCACAGACAGAGCAAGATTCTCGCTTGCAGCAGGTATTTCATCAGCTCTTCGAGAACAGGGCCAGACTCAACACTGAAAAGTGTGTGTTTGGGGTGTCAGACGTTGAGTTCCTTGGATACAGACTCTCTATCCAGGGCATCACCCCCATCCTGACCCATGTGGATGCCATTCTCACCTTGCCTGAGCCTCAGTCCGCAGCACAGCTGGCATCATTCCTCGGCATGGCAACAGTTTCTTCCAAACTACGCTGAGACAACCGCTCCTCTTCGACGGCTTCTGAAAAAAGACGCACCATGGACTCACGACTGTCGGGATGCTGTGCAGGAGCTCAAGGTGCAGCTCACATCGACCCCAACACTGGCTCACTTCGACACGTCAGCACAAATGATTGTCACCTGTGATGCCTCGGCACTCGTCCTTGAAGCTGTTTTGTCTCAACTGCATGGAGAAGTTGAACAGCCAGTGGATTTTGCCTCACAGGCCTTGTCTGAACAAAAGTACTCTGTGGGAGAGTGGGAGGCCCTGGCTTGCATGTGGGCGTGCGAGCACTGGCACTTGTACTTGTACTGCAGACCATTCAAACTCCGCACAGACCATCAAGCCCTCACAGCACTGCTGGCTACACAGGGCTCCGGACACAAGCCTCTATGGCTTTTCAGATGGGCAGGCCGTCTGAACCAGTACAATTTCGATCTTGAGTACACCCCGGGACGCCACAATGTTGTGGTTGACCTTCTGTCCAGGGCGATCTCACCTGCAACAGTGGTGTGCAACTGAGGGGGAAGAAACAAAGGGGGACAACAACAATGAGTGGGAAAATTGGGCAGACCCACAATGAGTGGGAAATCGGGCAGACCCACTCCTGCAACCCTGACACCAGTGAAATGGCCAAAGGCTCCCTGGGACCACATGGAGGTGGATATCTGTAGAGTTGTACAGGGCCCCAGCACACGCAAGATACCTACTGATCATTCATGACTTGCATTCGCAATGGGCAGAAGCCGTGGCGTTGTCCTCTAGCACCTCACAGATGATCATACAAACATTGGATAAGCTGTTCTGTCAGTGGGGGTTGCCCAGCACCATTACGACAGGCAATGGCCCCCAGTTTGTCTCTAACGATTGTGCTGCTGCTCCAGTTTCAACTGTTCTGCCTGCGACTATGGAACCCTGACCTGTTCACCGGACGTGCTATCTTGTCCCGGACCTGCTGTTTTCGACTCTTTCTCTCTACCGCACCTGCTGTCTCAAACTCTAAATGCTCAGCTATGAAAAGCCAACTGACATTTACTCCTGGGGTGCTGACCTGTTGCACCCTTATTATTTGACCCTGCTGGTCATCTATGAACATTTGAACATCTTGGCCATGTACTGTTATAATCTCCACCCGGCACAGCCAGAAGAGGACTGGCCACCCCTCAGAGCCTGGTTCCTCTCTAGGTTTCTTCCTAGGTTCCTGCCTTTCTAGGGAGTTTTTCTTAGCCACCATGCTTCTACATCTGCATTCCTTGCTGTTTGGGGTTTTAGCCTGGGTTTCTCGTGTTCAGCACTTTGTGATTTCGGCTGATGTAAAAAGGGTTTTATAAATACATTTGATTGATTGAACAGGACCCTGAAGGATGGCATACGGATCTACTTAGCTGTGGGACGACCTTATGATGTGGCTCTGTGCCTTACACTACTCCACATCAGGGCTACCAAGCACTCCACAACTGGGGTGTCTCCTGGCTCCCTGATGATTGGCAGGGAACTGAAACTCCCTTTGGACTGCCTCTGCCCAAAACAAAAGAACAAGCCTATTGCAGCAACACAAGCCTATGTTAGAGTGGCACAGCAACGGACGAAACAACGTTATGATACGTCTCACAGAGTGAAACAACCAAGCCTGAAGGCCCAGGACTGGGTGCAGATCAGGACTGACAACCGTCGGAACAAGCTCTCCCCATTTTGGTCCAAGCCCCTGAGAGTGGAATGACAGCTAGGGCCTGCAACATTCCAACTTCAGGATGGATCCCGTTGGCATGCAAATCGCCTCAGAAAGGTCCAACTCACCATGGGCAAGGTCAAGGGGCTCACACACCTCTACCCCTGCACTAGGCTCAGTTCAGGGCCCTTCCACCAGTCAGACCTCAAATGCCTGCAGTTCCCCTGCCACCAGCCACACCTCTGAACACTGGGAGACCCCAACGGGTCATAGCTCCTCCCTCGTGGCTTAAAGACTATATGAACTTGAGCGGGGAGGGTTGGAGGGATGTTGTGTTCATTAATATGGTGTCGTAGCTCTGTTGAGTATAGAATACTGTTGCTTTAAGAATGCTTCAGGCACGTTGTATGTGAACGGAGGTGCGAGGATTCGATGGGTGAGATTTGTACAAGTTGTTAACATGTTGATCTGAAGGAAATACGTTCAGTTTAATTGCACAACAAGTCTCCGTGCATTTGTAACACTCACGTTCTCTTTCCTTGTGCTCAAGATCAAATTTCTCCTTCGCCAATCTCTCCTCACGTTCTCTTTCCTTTCCTTGTGCTCGAGTTCTAATTTCTGTCACTCCAATCTCTCCTCACGTTCTCTTTCCTTGTGCACAAGCTCTAATTTCTGTTGGTCCAACTTTGCTTTTAGTTCTATCTCTCGCAGTTGCACATTTTACGGGACTCACCCTACTACCCGTAGGACCCTTTTCATCAACCTCCCTCTCTGGGAGGATTTCCTCCTCCACCAAAGAAGTACAGATCAACTCTTTGACTACTGCTTTGGATCGCCAGCTGCCACACTGATGTCATAATGCTTTGCAATAACGAGCAGATTCACCTTTGTACATTTATCAAACATCTCCCATGTAGGGTTTACCACAAATGCTTCCAACTTAAAGTCCATGGCTTTAATTTGATAAGCCTGAGTGTTTCAGCAACTTTCAAAATGAATCCACCAATCTTGTAACCCCTCAGGGTAGATGTTAGTGACAGAAACTCTAGTAAAGAACAAGAAGGCCTGCACACTCTTTACGCTCCACCGTTTTATTGACCACGTTTCGATCCAAAACAGATCTTGATCAGTGCATAATCAGTGCATAATCAGTGCATAATCAATCATAATTAATTACAGAGTTACATATGGGCATAAAGGATTATATACATAAAAATAGGTTTGGGCAATAGTAAAATATATTATGTTGGAAACTGTTATCCTTCGCATAATATGACCATTATGCACAGGAGGCGCCGTGGCCGTAGATATAATTCCAGTGACCTATTTCAAAAACAACTTGTGTATCTCTAATCATTTGATATCAATTGTCACGGATTCCCCCGGTACTGCTGCTCATTCTGTGCACCAGTTCCGGAGGTCTACGCCACCGACCTCCAGGCGTCACTGAACTGTTTCATCACGCACACCTGGTTCCCATTCCCCCTGATTAGTAATTGTATATATGTGCCCTCTGTTCACCATTGTTTGGTTGATTAATGTTCCGATGTCCGTTGGTCTTGTCAGTACCTGTGCTTTGTTGTTTCGGCTTTCGTGCTGCATGTATTGTGTACTCATTGTTATGGGTCTCGCCCCGTGTATTGTTGTGCACTTGTTATTACGGGTCTCGTCCCGTGTATTGTTATTACGGGTCTCGTCCCGAGTATTTCTTAGAGGTTTAACCTCAATCTTTTGTTTGGGTTACATCCCTGTGTTTTTGTATATGTGTTTGTTTTGGGCTTCGTCCCCGTGCCTTTCATGGAATGTTGTATTTTTGGGTGGAGTATTAAAACTCCCTATTAACGTGACATCAATGAGATGAGCACTTTTAGTAATTACAGAATCTAATATACACTACCAGTCAAAAGATTTGAACACACCTACTCATTCAAGGGTTTTTCTTTATTTTAACTATTTTCTACGTTGTGGAATAAAAGTGAAGACATCAAAACGATGAAAATACACATATGGAATCATGTGGTAACCAAAAAAGTGTTAAACAAATCCAAAAATATATTTGATATTTGATATTCTTTAAAGTAGCCACCCTTTGCCTTAAACAAATTAAGAAAAACCCTTGAATGAGGAAGTGTGTCCAAACATTTGACTGGTACTGTCTATGTACAAAACAACCAAGTAGGAGACCTGGAAGGCAGGACAAATCAACATGACATATTCTTGTAAGGAATGGTCTGATTTCAAACTTTTGGTTCAAACCTTTAGGAGACATGATGCGCAAACGGTAAATCCAATATCCCCCCCCCCTCAATTTGTCGGGCATGAACTCTACAAGGTGTTGAAAGCATTACACAGGGATGCTGGCCTATGTCAACTCCAATTTTTCCCACATTTGTGTCAAATTGGATGGATGTCCTTTGGGTGGTGGACCATTCTTGATACACACAGGAAACTGTTGAGTGGAAAAACGCTTTAGCGTTACAGTTCTTGACACAAACTAGTGCACCTGGCACCTACTAACATACCCCATTCAAAGGCACCTAAATCTTTTGGCGTAACTATTCCCCATGTCTCAAAGCTTTAAAATCATTTTTTAACCTTTTTCCTCCTTTTCAGCTACTAATTGAAGTGGATTTGACAAGTGACATCAATATGGGATCATAGTTTTCACCTGTATTCACCTGGTCAGTCTATGTCATGGAAAAAGCAGGTGTCCTTAATGTTATGTGTACAATACACTTCAAGGTGAGATATTTTTCTCACGTATTGCTTGTGCCAGCTTGATAGTTTCCAAGCTAGCACAAGCAGTGAAAATGACTAGAATGGCGAATTCTATGTTGAAATGTTCTAAGACTGAAGAAAAGGTTTACACTGCAAAGGTATCACAGTTGTAATAACGATGGAATAATGTGAACCTACACTATGTAACTACCAAGTAGTGTAAATATCACCCAAAACAGTGGGACAGAAGCCGCTCAACCCTGTCAAGTTCACAATAAACGGAGTTATATTCAAAATGTACAGAATGTGGAACAGGCACAACTTTTAATAGATGTCGCAAAGCAATCATATGTGACTTGTTTCAGGAAACTAAGCGTACGCACGTCACTATTTCACAGGAGCGGCATTTGAATGTAAACATGTATTTTTTATCAAAATGCGTCGTGTTAATTAATTCGGTTTCTTCTGTTCCTTGAAAAGCTCAAAAGAATACTGTGTGTCCCCATCTTCACTGAGCCTAAACCAAATAATACAGACTATCCATTGACAGTCCTGCTTCGTGTCTAGTTTCAAACACTCTCTCCTCTTTGAACCATGCTGCCTTGTGAGGAGAGACTGATCTTTTCAGAACCTATCAGACGAATGATATCTTCAATAGAACAGTATGCCGAGGGAGGAGATCCCTTGATGCTCCTACTGTATTTGGAATATGGCAGAATAGCCAGGACTTCATATGAAAGTAAAAGAACACCTTTGAGACACACGCAGGAACTGAAAATGAAAAACAGACAGGTTTTTGGAAGTGACTCAGTGATGGGTGTGTTCAGAAAAGGAAGCTATATGTCCTCCATCTGTGCAGTCTCCAGAGGGTTTATCCAATCTGAAATACCTGTAACATACCAATGGACTTTCCGTAGCTAAGGACATTTTATTAGGAGTTGGAGCATGTACTAACACCTGTCCTCCCTGAATTCAGAGCGTATCTACCGGTACTCCATATGTGTTTTCATTCAATCTCCAACACCTGTTGATTGCCAATTGACTACTTTTTTTCAAGAGCTAAGGGTATTGACTTGATCTATTATGACAATTAAGAGTTGGAGCGTATTACTGACACCCCAAAGAACCACTTAATCTAAGACATCAGATACACTAGTTTCTCTGGTGGACATCACATTGACGTCAGAAGTGAAGCCACGATTCCCCTTAATGTCCGTTACAGATAAACATGTGATTTCATGTCCTCTAAAGGACATTATGACTTTGACTCCATATGGTGTAGCGGCTAGCATGAGGGACTGCTATGAAAAACAGTACTGTTATTACAGGCACCCTCCACAAACAAGCATCAACAGTCCGGGTCCTGAAATGAGTGGTGGGGGAATTATTAAATTGTCATACTTAAGTCAAAGTAAAGATGCCTTAACTCTTAAAGATCGGACCCTTCTTTTCCCATTTTCGCCTAAAATGGCATACCCAAATCTAACTGCCTGTAGCTCAGGCCCTGAAGAAAGGATATGCATATTCTTGGTACCATTTGAATCAATCAATCAAATTTATTTAGAGAGCCCTTCTTACATCAGCTGATGTCACAAAGTGCTGTACAGAAATCCAGCCTAAAACCCTAAACAGCAAGCAATGCAGGTGTAGAAGCACGGTGGCTAGGAAAAACTCCCTAGAAAGGCCCGAACCTAGGAAGAAACCTAGAGAGGAACCAGGCTATGAGGAGTCCTCTTCTGGCTGTCCCGGGTGGAGATTATAACAGAACATGGCCAAGATGTTCAAATGTTCATAAATTACCAGCAGGGTCAAATAATAATCACAGTGGTTGTCGAGGGTGCAACAGGTCAGCGCCTCAGGAGTAAATGTCAGTTGGCTTTTCATAGCCGATCATTCAGAGTATCTCTACCGCTCCTGTTGTCTCTAAAGAGTTGAAAACAGCAGGTCCGGGACAGGTAGCACTTCCGGTGAACAGGTCAGGGTTCCATAGCCGCAGGCAGAACAGTTGAAACTGGAGCAGCAGCACGACCAGGTGGACTGAGGACAGCAAGGAGTCATCAGGCCAGGTAGTCCTTAGGCATGGTCCTAGGGCTCAGGTCCTCCGAGAGAGAGAGAGAAAGAAAGAAAGAGAATGAGAGAGCATACTTAAATTCACACAGGACACTGGATAAGACAGGAGAAATACTCCAGATATAACAGACTGACCCTAGCCCCCCGATACATAAACTATTGCAGCATAAATACTGGAGGCTGAGACAGGAGGGGTCGGGAGACACTGTGGCCCCGTCCAACGATACTCCCAGGCAGGGCCAAACAGACAGGATATAACCCCACCCACTTTGCCAAAGCACAGCCCCCACACCACTAGAGAGATATCTCCAACCACCAACTTACCATCCTGAGACAAGGCCGAGTATAGCCCACGAAGATCTCCCCCACGACACAATCCAAGGGGGGGCGCCAACCTGGACAGGAAGATCACGTCAGTGACTCAACCCACTCAAGTGACGCACCCCATTTGAAAGGAAACACTTTGAAGTTTGTGGAAATGTGAAAGGAATGTAGGAGAATATAACACATTAGATCTGGTAAAAGATAATATGAAGAGAAAAAAAAACGTTTTTTTGTATATTTTTTGTACCATCATCTTTGAAATGCAAGAGAAAGGCCATAATGTATTATTCCATCCCAGGTGCAATTTAGATTTTGGCCACTAGATGGCAACAGTTTATGTGCAAAGTTTTAGACTGATTCAATGAACCATTGCATTTCTGTTAAAAAAATTGTATCAAGACTCCCCAAATGTGCCTAATTTGCACTCTCCTCAAACAATAGCATGGTATTCTTTCAGTGTAATAGCTACTGTAAATTGGACAGTGCAGTTAGATTAACAAGAATTTACGCTTTCTGGCAATATCAGATATGTCTATGTCCTGGGAAATGTTCTTGTTACTTACAACCTCATGCTAATTGCATTTGCCTACGTTAGCTCAACTGTCCCGCAGTGGCCCCACCAATCCTGAAGAAGTAAATAGAAAAGGACTCAAGTAAAAATTGTAAGTCACCAAGTAAAATATTACTTGATTATAAGTCTAAAAGTATTTGGTTTAAATATAGTTAAGTATCAAAAGTAAATGTAATTGCTAAAATATACTTAAGTATCAAAAGCATAAATCATTTCAAATTCCTTATATTAAGCAAACCAGACAACACAAATTTCTTTTTTTTTCTTTTTATTTACGGATAGCCAGGGGCACACTCCAACACTCAGACATAATTTACAAATGAAGCATTTGTGTTCAGTGAGTCCCCCAGATCAGAGGCAGTAGGGATGACTAGGGATGTTCTCTTGATAAGTGCGTGAATTGGACCATTTTCCTGTCCTGCTAAGCATTCAATATGTAATGAGTACTTTTGGGTGTCAGGGGAAATGTATGGAGTAAAAAGTACATTATTAAAAGTAAAAGTTGTCAAAAATATAAATAGTAAAGTACTTTAAAGTACTTTTACTTAAGTACTTTAGAGCACTGCGTGAAATCAACTCAGTGTGCTGGGCACCAATTCCATTTGATATGCAAAGTCCAACGTATTTGATACCAAGCTTGTTATTTTAGATGTTCATCTCATGGACATCAAACACTCAGACCAAACATTTGATTTTGAAAAAGAAGTTCAATCAAATGTTTACATTACTCTGTGTGGCGAAGGTAACTCCTACTGACTTGACCTATTGTGTTCCCTAAATATTTTAGATTGTTTTTTGATAATGACTCCCAAAAGATCTCATCAAGCTTACTAACTACTACCGTAGTAAGACATTTCTCTCCTTCATTCTGGGTGAACTGAGAGTTTTTCGAAGCTGGGGCTGGCACCTGATTAAGTGACGGCTAGGTAAAAACCTACAGCTGGTGGGTGTAAGCAAGATAAAGAGAGCCTGGGGGAGTAGAACATAATACTTATTGTGTCTAAACATCCTTGCATCTGGCGAACCTCACCAGAGGAAGATGACCACGGGATAAACCCCAAAGTGGCTTATGGTGCCTCCGATCTATATGGGAGGGGTGACTAAGCATTATTGGTATCAGCTATATAAGAAACTGCATGGTCTGTAAAGGGTAGACTCTCGGCTCTTGACAGCCTTATTATTGCAATAATTAATGGATATTAAATAAAGATGATTGTTTGAAGAAATTACATCGTCTCTCTCGGTACTGAATTTCCACGACAAACTCTAATGCACTTAGGGAACACAGCTTGAGACCAATTTTACTTCCAGCTATAATCCTTAGGGTATCTCAGTTGAACTAAAATGAACTCATACATTCAAAACGAACTGAAAATTAACTAATCCGCAGCACCTTGTTTTTATTACGTTTTGGTGATTGCGAACTATGATTCTCAGAACGTTGATGATACAGTGTCAATGATCATGTGTCAATATTTTCATATCTGTCCCTATTCATATGAACTATGAATAAATAAACAGCTTCCTGTTTGTGCTGTGTGGAAGGCTTGAATAGACACAGGATGTGTCACGCCCTGATCTGTTTCACCTGTCTTTGTGCTTGTCTCCACCCCCGTCCAGGTGTCGCCCATCTTCCCCATTATCCCCTGGGTACTTATACTTGTATTTTCTGTCTGTCTGTGCGAGTTCGTTTTGTTCCTCAAACTTACCAGCGGTTTTCCCCTTGCGCCTGTCTTGTCTATGTTCCTGGTTGTGTCCTTTCTGCCTGCCCTCACCCTGAGCCCGCCTGCCGTCCTGTACCTTTGTCCTCTACTCTGAATTATCGACCTCTGCCTGCCCTGACCCTGAGTCTGCTTGCCGTCCTTTGCCTTCCCGTGTTCGAATGAATAAACTTTTGTTACTTCGACACTGTCTGCACCTGGGTCTTATCTTCAAACGTGATAGTACGAACTCGCCATGACTGACCCAGCAGACTTGGACCAGCTCCGCAACGCCATCTCCTCCCAAGGAGCCATCATTAGTAGACACGAGGAGTTGCTTTGCGTTTTGATGGAAGGGTTCCAGGATGTGGCCGAACATCACGACCTAGCATTGGGCGCATTGCGGGAGCAATTCCGTGGGTTGCCTACCAGGCAGCCAAAAACAACAGTAACCTCCCAGCCCCTCAGTAACCCGGCTGGTAGCAGCGCCGTCGGTTTCACGGGAACCCCGCTTACCTTCCCCGGAGAGCTACGATGGATATTCCAGAACCTGCCGGGCCTTTCTCTCCCAGTGCTCCCTCGTTTTTGAGCTGCAGCCTTCTTCGTTCCCCTCGGAGGGTACCTGGAACCCGGAAGCGCTGTTCGACAAGTTCCTGCATGGATTATCGGAGGAGGTAAAGGATGAGCTGGCAGCCAGAGAACTACCAACGGATCTCGACACACTCATCTCTTTTAACATCCGGATCGTTGGTTGGCAATGTAGGAGGCAGAAGAGGTCCGATTGTGGTCCCAATCGCTCACTCAGGGATCCCACCTTGCATCTGATAAACTCCGGAAGTCCCTGGCGTCTACCTCCCCGAGAGGATCCAAGCTTACCCGAGTCCCTTCAAGACACTCCGGAGACTGCCGATTCTCCTCTTCCCGAGCCGATGCATCTCGGCAGGGCTGGGCTGTCTCCAGCCGAATGCATACGCAGCCTTGAGACCCAGAGTTGTCGGTATTGCGGTACTGCCGGTCATTATGTGTCTACCTGTCCCTTCAAAAGACCTAGCTCATTCGTTAGAGTGAGTACTCTGGTGGGTCTTAAAGAAACATTTGTCTCCTCTGGCTCACCCCCCCTCTCCATGCCATCCTGCAGTGGGGCGACCAGTCCAAGGCTCTCCAGGTACTCATCGACACGGGGACCAATGTGAGTCTCATGGACATTGCCCTGGTTTCCGAACTGGGAATCCCCACTCAACCCCTCTCCATTCCCATGGGTGTTAGAGCGCTGGACGAGTGCTCTATAGCCCAGGTCACCCACCAGACCACCCCCGTCAACCTACGAGTGTCGGGGAACCACAGCAAGACGATCCAATTCCTGCTGCTTGAATCTCCACAGGTTCCGGTGGTATTGGGATTCTCTTGGCTCCAGCGACACAATCCCTCCATTGACGGGGCTACTGGTGCCATCGTGGGCTGGAGCCTGTCCTGCCATACTCATTGCCTGAAGTCAGCTCTGCCTTCCCCGGGACATCTTCCTGGGGGCTTGTAAATTGCACCGGACCTCTCCTCCAGCTCTGCAGAGTACCAGGACCTCCGGGAGGGCTTCAGGAAGGCCCGGGCCACTTAGCTTCCGCAGCACTGCCGGGTATCCAAGAAGGTCAAGCCTGAGATGCTGGCACTCGGCTACACCCCCGGAAGCCGAGACCTTTCCCCCCCCGCTCCAAGATCATCTGCTATTCGTCCTCTGTTGCCCTGTACCCTATTTTTCCTACCTTTTCTGTGTCTAGAGTTAAAACATGTCTGAATTCCTCGTCTCCTGTTTCCAGGCCCACCCCTCTCCCCCGTCTCATCGACGGCCGACCGCCGTACATGGTGAGACGTCTCCTGAAGGTTCAACCTCTGGGCAGGGGATTCCAGTACCTGGCTGACTGGGAGGGTTATGGCCCGGAGGAGAGGTGCTGGGTCTACCTTTGCCTTCCCGTGTTCGAATTAACAAACTTTTGTTAATTCGACGCTGTCTGCATCTGGGTCTTACCTTCAAATGTGATAGGATGTGTCCTCCTGTCAGTGATTTGGTGGGAGGCAATGTTCTAACCTTGACTTAACTCACTGAAATCTGCATAAAGCCTTGTGCACACTGCAGACCTTAATACTCGAATCACTGACTGTCCAAACAGCAAGTTACAAGTGACCAAATCGAATTTGTGTGTGTTCAGACAGCAGTTTTTTTGCTGACCTGTATATGCTAGTTGTCATAGCTGAGTGTATGTGTAATGGTGTATGCCGATTGGTGTTGCTCATGCTTCCTATCACTCAGAAGTTATGTAGCAAGCTAAGGTGATGACAATACCTGCCAAGGATGTTTCCCAGTTGCTTTGGGTGTTCAAAATCATAGTGTAAAAACATTTTCAAAAGATAAAATAATCCAACTTTCAAAACAAGTATTTTTTGGCTAACCACAACAGTCAACTATCTAGCTAGGTTCAGTAGCTGTTTTTCTTTCTAGCGCATTCAGTAATTTTGTTTGTAAACAATTAACAAGCTAGTTAGCTACCACATGTTCTTGTCAAACTGTCAACAGAGTAGCTAGCAAGAAACATTTGCCAAATAACAGTCTAAAACCACTTCAGTGCAAAAAAATCTGAGTTGACCGTTCAGACACAAGTTGCATTTGTATCTGATTTCAAACTGCCTACGAAAGTGGTTTGAAATGTTGCTTGAATTTATCATATTCCATGTGCTTTTTGGGTGTTCAGACTGCAGGACAAAACAGATTTAAGTGACTTTGAGCACCCCTGTGAGTTTTTGTTATGCCTTCGGTTACTTCGGTTTGCTCTCATAATATGAATAATTGACTTATAGCTATGAGGATCATTTATTCTATGTGAAAACTTCTTAGAGCTGAGTTTCTTAGAAAGCATGACAGGGTATTCCTTTTGGGCTACCGAGTGGTGCAGCGGTCTAAGGCACTGCATCGCAGTGCAAGAGGTGTCACTACAGTCCCTGGTTTGTATCCAGGTTGTATCACATCTGGCCGTGATTGGGAGTCCCATAGGGCGGTGCACAATTGGCCCAGCGTTGTCCGGGTTTGGCCGGGGTAGGCCATTGTAAATAAGAATTTGTTCTTAACTGACTTGCCTAGTTAAATAAATAAAATATTAGCAACTTCTGGGGTAGCTAGCTAGCTTTAGCATGGTACCTAGCTAGAACCAATGCAACCAGCCTGAAAAGAATGACCAGAAACTGCAATCATGTTTTTAGATTCTTAACAATGATTTAGGAATCCATGTGACTAAGTATTAGCTAGGCAGCCACTTGTTGTTCTCTTATTGAAATATATCTTCAGTTCATGAAAATAACTCTACCTAGCTGGCTAATGAAATAAACAAGCTAGCCAGCTACCTAGCTCGGTTACCCCAAGCTAATGTTATAAGCTGCTAGCTATCTTCATTTGGAAAGTGTCCGTCATCAACCAAATACGAAAACTGTCTTAAAACCCTTTAGAACTTATAGTGGCCGTCGATGGCCTTTAAATTACTATGGCGGCTGAGAAACAACCTTGTTTTTCAAACAATAATACCTGTGTCAATATCTCAAAATTAACTTGATAACAACCTGTTATCATATTGTTGTCATCAAGCAGGGTGTACTTTTTACTATGAAAGAGGCTGTATCTATGTTCGTTGGTGATACTGATGCGGACACGTTGTTGCACTTTGAAAAGCAATGATGTCGATCTGAGTGAAATAAGTAAACAGCAGATATATGTCTGATGCTGTGAAACTTGGGGAATAGCTCTCATGTCATAACTTTGTTGGCACGGGCGAGCACATCAGCGGCGGAGCTCAAATGATTGCTCTCTATCTCATGGAATTAGTTACAGTTTTTTCACTGTATACAGTACATTCTGAAAGTATTCAGACACCTTGACTTTTTCCACATTTTGTTAAGTTAGTCTTCTAAAATTGATTAAATAGTTGTTTCACTCATCAATCTACACACACTACCCCATAATGACAAAGCAAAAATAGCAAAACATTTATTTTAGCAAATGCATTTAAAAAAAACAACTTAAATATTACATTTACATAAGTATTCAGACCCTTTACTCATTACTTTGTTGAAACACCTTTGGCAGCGATTACAGCCTGGAGTCTTCTTGGGTATGATGCCACAAGCTTGGCACACCTGTATTTGGGGAGTTTCTCCCATTCTTCTCTGCAGATCCTCTCAAGCTCTGTCAGGTTGGATGGGGAGCATTGCTGCACAGCTATTTTCAGGTCTCTCCAGAGATGTTCGATCAGGTTCAAGTCCGGGCTCTGGCTGGGCCACTCAAGGACATTCAGAGACTTGTCCTGAAGCCACTCCAGCGTTGTCTTGGCTGTATGCTTAGGGTCGTTGTCCTGTTGGATGGTGAGCCTTCGCCCCAGTCTGAGGCCCTGAGCATTCTGGAGCAGGTTTTCATCAAGAATCTCTCAATCCTGACTAATCTCCCAGCCCCTGCTGCTGAAAAACATCCCCACAGCATGATACTGCCACCACCATGCTTCAACATAGAGATGGTGTCAGGGTTCCCCCAGACGTGATGCTTGGCATTCAGGTCAAAGAGTTCAATCTTGGTTTCACCAGACCAGAGAATCTTCTTTCTCATGGTCTGACAGTCTTTAGGTGCCTTTTGGCAAACTCCTAGCGGGCTGTCATGTACCTTTTACTGAGGAGTGGCTTTCTAGTGGCCACTCTACCATGAAGGCCTAATAGGTGGAGTGCTGCAAAGATGGTTGTCCTTCTGGAAGGTTCTCCCATCTCCACAGAGGAACTCTAGAGCACTGTCTGAGTGACCATCGGGTTCTTGGTTTATGATTTGTGAAATATTTTGACATGACTTATGAAAAGCTTCTCCAAATGGATCCCAATGACTACCCTAATGTCAGCTATATGCTAGTCCCGCCAAATATGCATATAGAAACAGTGGAATGCATGCCAGTTCTCCTCCACTATAAACCACTCAAGTATAGCATAGGATACAGCAATGCAGATACGGCAGTGATAATCCAATAGAGACCTATTTATTAATTAGATGAGTTGAAGAATGTATTGCTTCACTTTAATTACCTTCCCTTATTTTATGGCTGTAACGGCTTTCTTCCTGGGGTGAAGGAGAGGACCAAAATGCAGCGCGGCTAGTGTTCAACATAGTTAATAAAGAATGTGTGAACACTACAAACAACAAAAACAATAAATGTGAAAACCGAAAACAGTCCTATCTGGTGCAGAACACAAACACAGAGACAGGAAACAATCACCCACAAACCCCCAACACAAAACAAGCCACCTATATATGATTCTCAATCAGGGACAACGATAGACAGCTGCCTCTGATTGAGAACCATATTAGGCTGAACATAGAAACAGACAAACTAGACACACAACATAGAATTCCCACCCAGCTCACGTCCTGACCAACACTAAACAAGCAAAACACATAAGAACTATGGTCAGGACGTGACAGTACCCCCCTCCTGAGGTGCGGACTCCGAACGCACCCCTAAAACTCACGGGGAGGGTCTGGGTGGGCATCTGTCCGCGGTGGCGGCTCCGGCGCAGGACGAGGACACCACTCCACCATTGTCTTTGTCCCCCTCCTTAGCGTCCTTTGAGTGGCGACCCTCGCCCCCGACCCTGGTCTAGGAACCTTCACAACGGTCCCCCCTAGATAGAGGAGATAGCTCAGGACAGAGAGGTAGCTCAGGACAGAGAGGTAGCTCAGGACAGAGAGGTAACTCAAGACAGAGAGGTAGCTCAGGACAGAGGGGCAACTCTGGACTGAAGGGCAGCTCCGGACAGAGAGGCAGCTCCGGACTGAAGGGCAGCTCCGGACTACAGGCAGCTCCGGACTGAGGGGCAGCTCCGGACTGAGGGGCAGCTCCGGACTGAGGGGCAGCTCCGGACTGAGGGGCAGCTCCGGACTGAGGGGCAGCTCCGGACTGGAGGGCAGCTCATGACTGGAGGGCAGCTCATGACTGGAGGGCAGCTCATGACTGGAGGGCAGCTCATGACTGGAGGGCAGCTCCTGACTGGCTGGCGGCTCTGGCAGCTCCTGACTGGCTGGCGGCTCTGGCAGCTCCTGACTGGCTGCCGGCTCTTGCAGCTCCTGACTGGCTGGCGGCTCTGGCAGCTCCTGACTGGCAGGCGGCTCTGGCAGCTCCTGACTGGCTGGCGGCTCTGGCAGCTCCTGACTGGCTGGCGGCTCTGGCAGCTCCTGACTGGCTGGCGGCTCTGGCAGCTCCTGACTGGCTGGCGGCTCTGGCAGCTCCTGACTGGCTGGCGGCTCTGGCAGCTCCTGACTGGCTGGCGGCTCTGGCAGCTCCTGACTGACGGACGGCTCTGGCGGCTCCTGACTGACGGACGGCTCTAACGGCTCCTGACTGACGGACGGCTCTAGCGGCTCCTGACTGACGGACGGCTCTAACGGCTCGGGACAGACGGGCGGCTCTAACGGCTCGGGACAGAAGGGCGGCTCTAACGGCGCTGGGCAGATGGAAGGCTCAGACGGCGCTGGGCAGACGGATGGCTCATACGGCGCTGGGCAGACGGATGGCTCAGACGGCGCTGGGCAGACGGATGGCTCAGACGGCGCTGGGCAGACGGATGGCTCAGACGGCGCTGGGCAGATGGCAGCGATTACAGCCTGGAGTCTTCTTGGGTATGATGCCACAAGCTTGGCACACCTGTATTTGGGGAGTTTCTCCCATTCTTCTCTGCAGATCCTCTCAAGCTCTGTCAGGTTGGATGGGGAGCATTGCTGCACAGCTATTTTCAGGTCTCTCCAGAGATGTTCGTTCAAGTTCAAGTCCGGGCTCTGGCTGGGCCACTCAAGGACATTCAGAGACTTGTCCTGAAGCAACTCCTGCGTTGTCTTGGCTGTGTGCTTAGGGTCGTTGTCCGTCCGTCAGACGGATGGCTCAGACGGCGCTGGGCAGGCAGATGGCTCAGACGGCGCTGGACAGACGAGCAGTGCAGGCGGCGTTGGGCAGACGGCCGACTCTGACCTGCTGAGGCGCACAGTAGGCCTGGTGCGTGGTGCCGGAACTGGTGGTACCGGACTGGAGACACGCACCTCAAGGCAAGTGCGGAGAACAGGAACAGGGCACACTGGACTCTCGAGGCGCACTATAGGCCTGGTGCGTGGTACCGGAACTGGAGGTACTGGGCTGGAGACACGCACCATAGGGAGAGTGCGTGGAGGAGGAACAGGGCTCTGGAGACGCACTGGAAGCCTGGTGCGTGGTGTAGGCACTGGTGGTACTGGGCTGGGGCCACGCACCATAAGGCGAGTGCGGGGTGCTTGAACTGGAGGTACTGGGCTGGGGCGGGAAGGTGGCGCCGGATATACCGGACCGTGCAGGCGTACTGGCTCCCTTGAGCACTGAGCCTGCCCAACCTTACCTGGTTGCATGCTCCCCGTAGCCCGACCAATGCGGGGAGGTGGAATAACCCGCACTGGGCTGTGTAGGCGAACCGGGGACACCATGCGTAAGGCTGGTGCCATGTACACCGGCCCGAGGAGACGTACTGGAGGCCAGATATGTTGAGCCGGCTTCATGGCACTTGGCTCAACGCTCAATCTAGCCCGGCCAGTGCGGGGAGGTGGAATAACCCGCACCGGGCTATGCACACGTACAGGAGACACCGTGCGCTCTTCCGCATAACACGGTGTCTGCCCGTACTCCCGCTCTTCACGGTAAGCATGAGAAGTGGGCGCAGGTCTCCTACCTGACTTCGCCACACTACCCTTTAGCCCCCCCCCCCCCCCCCAAGACATTTTGGGGATTTCTTCTCGGGTTTCCATGCTAGCCGCGTACCTTCATAACGCCGGTTCCTCTCTCCGGTTGCCTCTGCTCTCCTAGCTGCCTCCAGCTGTTCCCATGGGAGGCGATCCTTTCCAGCCAGGATCTCCTCCCATGTGTAGCAACCCTTGCCGTCCAAAATGTCCTCCCAAGTCCATTTCTCCTGGTCCCGCTGCTGCTGCTGCTGTCGCTGCTGCCCGTTGCCACGCTGCTTGGTCCTAGTTTGGTGGGTGATTCTGTAACGGCTTTCTTCCTGGGGTGAAGGAGAGGACCAAAATGCAGCGCGGCTAGTGTTCAACATATTTAATAAAGAATGTGTGAACACTACAAACAACAAAAACAATAAATGTGAAAACCGAAAACAGTCCTATCTGGTGCAGAACACAAACACAGAGACAGGAAACAATCACCCACAAACCCCCAACACAAAACAAGCCACCTATATATGATTCTCAATCAGGGACAACGATAGACAGCTGCCTCTGATTGAGAACCATATTAGGTTGAACATAGAAACAGACAAACTAGACACACAACATAGAATTCCCACCCAGCTCACGTCCTGACCAACACTAAACAAGCAAAACACATAAGAACTATGGTCAGGACATGACAATGGCTGTGTTTAATTGGGCTGGCATGCAGTGAAAGGCCTCTTGTTGAGGTTTGTTAACGTTCTTATTTCCTCTATTAGATACTGAACCCTTACCCTCATGGCTGGCATTGTAGGGAAAGACTACGGTGTTGTGACAGCCCTTCTTAATTAGACCTACTGTATACAGCCTGAGACATTTGTGTGCAAAATTGTGAAACGGTTCCTTACAAGCCAGAATGTTGAACAAAATGACATTTAAACTTGCTCTACCGGTTGTCTGGTCTGTGCGATTTGTCCTTCGGCTGCTCGATAAGTTTGACAGAATATCCACAGAGTAGTGTTATTAACGCGACTTTCAGTACGCTGGTCTGTATATCAGTTTGTGCTTCTGTATTTTATTTTTCAATACTCATGCAATTCGCATATGACAAACACTTGCACAATATGGCTGACCCTCACTGAACCACAGACCAAACGGCAAACACTTCCAACTGATTGCAAGGAAACCAGCTTCGGTTGACTACGTTTACATTCACCTATTCTTTAACCATTGTGCAATGCGATGAGATTGACAATACAAGCGACAGAACCTACCCGCGCCGCAAAAGTCAGGGTATCCATAGGAAAGTGATGTTTACCTATCTCCACCTCCTACCGTCAAAAGGACCAACAGCATATGCAATCGGTAAAGCAACCTCATATAATTGTAATCAACATTCTGGCTTGTAAGCATCTTTACAGTGACTTCTTTCAGACTGATAGCTATGGAGTAACCATGGTAACAGTCTGATGCTGAGTACTGCCTATCTAACATCAAGTTGTAAAATACTGAACTTCTCCTTTAAAGTCTTAGTGCACCAGCATTTATGAACCTCTTACAATGCCTTATTATCATGTATCATAATGATTGACTGAATACCAGCAGTTTTGACTCAGTTTTATACCTACAGAGACATAACAGACTTATGTTTCAGCCTTATTTTTTCACATTACAGATGTGTATACTTGCTTATAAAGCATTAAGTCATGTGTTATCTTCTTTTTGCAATGGTTGTTCATATCACACACTATTATGACAGAGAGGTAATGTGATGGAGAGAGTGTGTTAATAGACTCAGACAGGTTGGTGTTGCTAACAATAGCATGGTATACATGGCTCCGTCCGGTGTCACTCAGCAGGTTACAGCAGCTATGACGTTTACAACCTCGAACAGGAACCTGGGTTGATAGCTGATCATCTGGGCTGATCTTGTTTGATTTCTCGTGATATTGGCTGGAATAGAGAGATAGAACGAAAGGAATAAGGATATGCAGAACTCTACTGAATGTACAAAGAGAATAATACAGAAATGTGCGTACTCGTTTACAGCGTACTGCGTACCAGATTTAAATTCACAGACAGTAGCAAACCTGATGCCATTCTCTCGTTCAACATGTCATTGTGGCCTGGAGTGATAAGGAGATACTGGATCACTTAGGGACCTAGGGACACACTGATTTTTTACTGTAATGGTACAGGTGTAGGCAGAACATTTTGCATTCACAGGCAGTTTGTGAGAGATGAAACCACCTTGGGACACAAGTAATTTTTTATATCTCTCTCATGATTAGAAGGAGACAGAATCAGAGCAGTAATCAGTGCATACTCCTGCCTGGCAGCAGGTGGCTAAAGGGGAGCCTTGGGCACCAACATCCTGCCTGCATATAGAACATCTGATTTGCTCCAGTGCATATGATTGTAATTCTTGCTAAATGAAAAACCCTGAGGACTGAGATGTTCTGAGAAGACCAGAGATAATGTACTTGCTACCTGGAAGGAACAAACCCAGCATACTCAGGATGCAGAGTACACAACCATTTTTAAATTGAACCACACAATATGCACAACACATCTTTGCAATGTTATGCCTTGCTTTTATTTTATTTTTGTTTTAGGTCTCTGACAGGGGAAAAGGAAGGTCTGAAAAAGCTAAATGTTATGAGCAAAGGGTAGTTTCGACTGAGTGCACCTTCGGTTTGGGGACACACGTTGTTTCTCAAATGTCTTTCTGGGAAATGTGGCATTGTTGGAGTAATTGTTTTTTTGCCCAGGGGTGTTTTGGCAGAGCCAATATCTTGTACGATCACTGTGACCTCAGACATCAGACTTCAGGCCTGAAACTCTACCGTCTTATCTATTTGAAAGAATATACATTTATCTGTTGTTTCTATATATCTGTACACATACAACTGTGTACATGTTTGTTTCTCCACTGAAGGAGAGGGACGACAATTTCCCTGTGTACTCTGGGCAGCCCAAGGAGCTCAGCATGTGATCTCAAAATCCTCCTGCAGAATCCTTCCTGGATCACACATTTTAGATTCTAGTGGTCTGTTCCATGTTTTGCAATAGACAAGTTCCAAAGACAGCAAGACCGGTTTGTGTCCAGTGTTATACAACGGGTGGGTCTAATCCTGAATGCTGATTGGTTAAAACCGCCTTCCAGCTGGTGTCTATTCCACAAGTTGCCACCGGCTAAATCTGATGTCAAAATACCTATTTACTCTGTTCCATCTGACTGCGCAATCCACTGTCTCATCAGCCCAGCCAGGCAACTTATAAACTTGATCTCCACTATAAAAAGTATCTAGACATTATGTCACATTTCTTTTAGACTAGCATTTCGTTTTCAACAGCAGAGATTTGTATAAACATTGCTGTCTGTCTCTGCAACATTTGCAACATTGGTTCAATATTGTCACGGCCGTCGTTGAAAGGAGACCAAGGTGCAGCGTGGTAAGCGTACATTTTATTTTATTATTGTAAATGTCGCCAACAAAACAAGAAACGAAGAAACAACCGTGAAGCTTAACAGGGCTATAGTGCCACTAACAAAGATAACTACCCACAAACACCAAAGGAAAAAAGGCTGCCTAAGTATGATTCCCAATCAGAGACAACGATAGACAGCTGTCCCTGATTGAGAACCATACCCGGCCAAAACATAGAAATAAAAAACATAGAAATAAAGAAACTAGAATGCCCACCCTAGTAACACCCTGGCCTAACCAAAATAGAGAATAAAAGCCTCTCTATGGCCAGGACGTGACAAATATTCAATCTCCTGCTGTCCCATAGTAATTTTATTTTTTTACCTTTATTTAACTAGGCAAGTCAGTTAAGAACAAATTCTTATTTTCAATGACGGCCTAGGAACAGTGGGTTAACTGCCTTGTTCAGGGGCAGAACGACAGATTTTTACCTTGGGGATTCGATCTTGCAACCTTTTGGTTACTAGTCCAACGGTCTAACCACTAGGCTACTAATGAACAAGTCGGGCTTGGCACACCTGTATTTGGGGAGTTTCTGCCATTCTTCTCTGCAGATCCTCTCGAGCCCTGTCAGGTTGGATAGGGAGCGTTGCTGCACAGCTATTTTCAGGTCTCTCCAGAGATGTTCGATCAGGTTCAAGTCTGGGCTCTGGCTGGGCCACTCAAGGACATTCAGAGACTTGTCCCGAAGCCACTCCTGCATTGTCTTGGCTGTGTGCTTAGAGTTATTGTTCTGTTGGAAGGTGAACATTCACCCCAGTCTGAGGTCCTAGAGGCAGGTTTTCATCAAGGATCTCTCTATATTTTGCTCGATTCATCTTTCCCTCAACCCTGACTAATCTCCCAGTCCCTACCGCTGAAAAACAACCCCACAGTCTGCCACCACCATGCTTCACCATAGGGATGGTGCCAGGTTTACTCCAGACATGACGCTTGGCATTCAGGTCAAATTGTTCAATGTTGGTTTCATCACACCAGAGAATCTTGTTTCTCATGGTTTGAGAGTCTTTAGGTGTCTTTTGGCAAACTCCAAGCGGGCTGTCATGCCTTTTACTTAGGAGTGGCTTCTGTCTGGCCGCTCTACCATAACGGCCTGATTGGTGGAGTGCTGCAGAGATTGTTGTCCTTCTGTAAGGTTCTCCTATCTCCACAGAGGAAGTCTGGAGCTCTGACAGAGCTCCAATCGGGTTCTTGGTCACCTCCCTGACCAAGGCCTTTCTCACCTGATTGCTCAGTTTGACTGGGCAGCCATCTCTAGGAAGAGTCTTGGTGGTTCCTAACTTCTTCCATTTAAGAATGATGGAGGCCACTGTGTTCTTGGGGACCTTCAATGCTGCAGAAATGTTTTGGTACCCTTCCCCAGATCTGTGCAATCCTCTCTCGGCGCTCTACGGACAAGTCCTTCAACCTCATGGCTTGGTTTTTGCTCTGACATGCCCTGTCAACTGTGGGACATTACATAGACAGGTGTGTGCCTTTCCAAATCATGTCCAATCAATTGAATTTACCACAGGTGGACAATCAAGATGTAGAAACGTCTCAAGGATGATCAATGGAAACAGGATTCACCTGAGCTCAATTCTGAGTCTCATAGCAAAAGGTCTGAATACTTAAGTGATATATTTCAGTTTTTTGCTAAAATGTCTTTAAACCTGTTATCACTTTTGTTATTATGTGTAGATTGATGAGGGAAAAAAATGACTTTAATCAATTTTAGAGTAAGACTGTAACATAACAATGTGGAAAAATTCAAGGGGTCTGAATTCTTTCTGAATGCAGTGTGTGTGTATACATATGTATGGTGTTCTGTGCCGTGTTTTGTGAAAGACATGCAGGAGAGGTTTTAGCCCAGTGAATTGTGTTTAAGCTACTAACAAAATGAAGAATGATTCACATGGCAATGTTTAATAATACTTCGAGCCTACTGCTTATTACTTTTTCTACAGTAATAACATTTTACTAATTACCATTGCCCACAACCTGATCTAAACTAAGCTGGTGCAAATGTTGCATAATGAATATATAATGAATGAAACAAATGATTAAAATAACTGGAATTTCTACAAAATCTATTCTTATATGGATATTAAACTCCATATCACCGAACATACCGCAGTCCTCAAAGTCATAGTTATTGGGTTCATTTTTCATCCAATGCGTAGTTGTAGCTCTTGTGGCATCAAACCACTCCCAGTCTCCCTCTATTTTGATGTCATGCAGGCCAATCCAGACATTCAGAAATGCTTTGAATCCATATATAAACTCCTGTTCCGCTTCGCAGTTATGATCACCAGGTCTAACACGCTCTCCTGACAGTCCTGTCTTCTCTCATGCCAGGATTTCTTCTCAGTGGAGAGGTAGTAGATGGATTCTCCAAACGTCCTCTTTCCATTGAGCTCCATGTCTAGTTTGTTCACTTTTTCCTGTAACTGGTCTCTCTCTCTTTCGTGAGGGTATTGAATCTGGCTTGTTGGTTTTCCCCTACGTAGTAGTACTGATCAAGAAGTCCATTTTATTGAACAGTCAGTCCAATGATCCCAACCATTAGGAGAACACGCAGCAGCCCCGGACACATAGCTCTGGAGGATCTCTTCCACCTCTGAAGATGTAGAGAGAGTTGAGCACCAACACCACCCCCATATTCATAGTCTTCATTGAGATGGATTCCTCGTTTTCAAATCCATCTTCCTTTGCAACAAGGTCCTCTGACATCATTACAAATTTGTATATAATACAGTAACTTGTGCTGTTATCTCAGCTCTAATGCGGGGCTTGTACCTGTGTCTCTGCCCATTATAATGCTCTGATTTGTGTGTGTGTGGCTTACTGCGATTCACTGCCCTGGCCTCATTTGACTCCAAATATTCCTAGTTGGAATATAATAGCTAGCATAACATGAAATCTAGATGGACACTTGGCCACAATGTACTAGACATCTGTCCCTTCAGATTTAGCTGACAATGCAGTGATCATGCGCAAATCACACACACACACAGGGCCCTAATTATAATATACACTACCGTTCAAAAGTTTGGGGTCACTTAGGAATGTCCTTGTTTTTCAAAGAAAATCACTTTTTTTTGTCCATTAAAATAACATCAAATTGATCAGAAATACAGTGTAGACATTGTTAATGTTGTAAATTACTATTGTAGCTGGAAACGGCTGATTTTGAATGAAATATCTACCTAGGCGTATAGAGGCCCATTATCAGCAACCATCACTCCTGTGTTCCAATGGCACGTTGTGTTAGCTAATCCAAGTTTATCATTTTAAAAGGCTAATTGATAATTACAAAACCCTTTTGCCATTATGTTAGCACAGCTGAAAACTGTTGTTCTGATTAAAGAAGCAATACAACTGGCCTTCTTTAGACTAGTTGAGTAGCCCTTTGCTCGACTGCTGTGGGTAGGTACAAACACTGTACTGTCTTTCAATTTCATTACTTTCAAATGTAATAAAAAGTGGAACATTTGAATGTAATCCGAGTGTTACGTAGGCTATATCACTGTCGATTGTTAAAGTTTTAACGTCAACGTCAATACGTCATTTTGCGCTGGAACTGTAATTGTGGAAATAAATTATATTTAGCTAGAAAGTGTCAGTAATTACATGGAGTAGAAACAAACGTTTTTGGTGAAAACGGGCCGATTTGCGAGTGCCAATCAATCAACCATCACTAACGTTAGCTATCATAGCTAAGCTACCTGAAAAGTTAATTAGCCACACATTCACCCAGCGACCAACAATGGTGCTCACGGGCGTATTCAACTAAGATGAAATTCTTTATTACGTTATATTTGTCAGAAAGCCCACGTGAAGTCTGAGTAAAGTGGCAATAATTTATGTTGCGCTGCATGTGTAATTTATGTAGACAGTAGTAGCTTTAATGTATTGCGTATTAGTATAGTATAATGTATGGCTGTACTTGCTTATGATAAATAGCATTATTAGTGTTTGTTCATGTGACATTCATCAGTTTTTTGGGCAGCCTGAACATCATGGCAAGAAACACCACTTTTAATGATAATATTTCTTTCACGTTCACTCTGGTGCGTTCAGAGTAGAGAGAGGGGGAGCACGAGGATGCCGACAGGACAGGGAGAGCAGGTGAGTGAGAAAAGGAGCAAATATTGATGGTTAAGACCGAATAATGACGTCACAACAGTCTAATCCTAATGTTAATTTAAGCTGAGATATTCCTATAGGTATGGCTTCTCATGTGTATTTTAGAAGCTGGCTGACATTCTCACTCTCCTTATCAATGCCTCGAAAAGCCTGACCTTGCCGCGCCAAGTACTTCACACACCCCAACAATCTTCATAAGATTTCTCCTCGCTTGTTGCTGCTGTCTTCAAGCTCACGTGAAAGTTGCACATTAATAACAGGCTTTGGCTCCTGAGTCATCACAGCTAATTTGTGACACTGGCTGTCTTTATACGCACGAAATTTCTCCAGTGCCGCCTTCCAAATTTGAAAGCCGGTCTTGACAAAATCTGAACCTGCTTTTGCGGCAAGCTTAGACTTTTGTGTTGCAAAGTATTTAGCACAATAGAAACAGAGGAGGGACTGTAATGGAGCACGGTATAATCTTTAAACCATTTCTCCTGAAAGTAGAGTGTCCTATTTGATAAGGTTTGACTAGGTATGACGTTCACATTTGGCTGATTTGGGCGAGGTGCAGGCTCCTCCCCTCCCTCTCCTGCACCTTCATCTTCGCCTGCCTGTCTGCTCTCTCTCTCTGTCTGTCATTGTCTCAGACTCACTCTCCCTGCTTGATTGTATTATCTGAAATACAGTACAAGACAGAGGGCTTAAAGGTCACTTTGATTTCACCAGTCCCCAAATGCAAAACTCAATTTTGAAGCTGGTGGGTTATACAATCGTCAAATAAATTGTGTCGGAAATAACATCGATACCAGTGGTCCAGCTCACACTTATCATTGATGGCACCCAGGATATATCAGGAGTTGAGCAGGAGTCAATATGTTTGAATGCACCCAGGATATATCAGGAGTTGAGCAGGAGTCAATATGTTTGAATGCACCCAGGATATATCAGGAGTTGATCAGGAGTCAATATGTTTGAATGCACCCAGGATATATCAGGAGTTGATCAGGAGTCAATATGTTTGAATGCACCCAGGATATATCAGGAGTTGAACAGGAGTCAATATGTTTGAATGCACCCAGGATATATCAGGAGTTGAGCAGGAGTCAATATGTTTGAATGCACCCAGGATATATCAGGAGTTGAGCAGGAGTCAATATGTTTGAATGCACCCAGGATATATCAGGAGTTGATCAGGAGTCAATATGTTTGAATGCACCCAGGATATATCAGGAGTTGATCAGGAGTCAATATGTTTGAATGCACCCAGGATATATCAGGAGCTGAGCAGGAGTCAATATGTTTGACTCTTTGTAGATGCAGATCTACAACCAGAAGGAAGAATTCCTGGGACTCTACGAACTGTCATCAACGACAGGGCAAAATATAGCCAAGATGGCATGTGATGTGATGATGCGTCTAGGCCTTCCTCTGTCTCAACTTCGAGGACAAGCCTATGACGGAGCCGCAAACATGGCTGGCCAATTGCAGGGGGTGCAAGCCATTTTAAGGAAAGAACAGCCTCTGGCTATGTATTGTCACTGTGGTCCACACTGCGTGAACTTAGTTACGCATGCTGCCTGTGTAGCCTCTCCACTAGGAAGAGATTCAATGGGTCTGGTGCATGAATTGGGGGGCTTCTTTAATCAATCTAGCAAGTTCAAGGTGATTTTCCAGGAAATCGCAAAATCAAAGCATGGTTTCACCTCGTTGAAACCTCTCTGTCCCGTCAGGTGAACTGTTCGCACCCCTGCCGTCCCCTCAGATCTCAGCCAGTATGAGTCAGTGCTGACAGCCCTTGAAGAAATGGCATCATGCAGCTCATCTGACACTTCAACTAAGGTTAATGGTCTTCATGGAACATTTCTAAAAAGGAACACTGTGCTCGACCTTGTAGTGGCTGAAGACCTGATGGGGGATTTGGAGTGCCTGATCACCTCCCTGCAGCTTAGGAAACAGACCATTTCAGGCATGTTGGAGGCTGTGGACCATGTCAAAACAAGCATGCAGGACAAGCGAAGGAGCACTGATGTCTTGTTCGCAAAAGCAACTGCTATGGCCACAAAGTTGGACCTACAACCTATTCAGATGCCTCATATCCGCAAACCTACAAAGCGTTACACCGGTCAGGCTGCAGCCCATATCCATCCAGATGCCCAGTCTTTGTACAGAGCCCAATTCTACAACGCCTTGGACACAGTGAATACTCAATTTATAGAGAGGTTTGATCAAGCTGGATTCCACCTGCTGCAGCAGCTTGAAAATGTGCAAGGTGGTAGACGAGTATCCTGAATTGAATTCAAGACTACTGCTGGTGCAGCTGTCCTTGTTTTGGGGTTAATTACACATATCAAAAGAGCTCAGATGTTGCTAGCATTATTGGGGAAATGGTGCCAGAGGTGAGAGGTCTCTTCAGCCAGGTGGAAGCTTTAGTAAGGCTTCTGCTGGTCATCCCTGCCTCCTCTGTAGAGGCTGAGAGGAGTTTTAGTGCCCTGAGGAGGCTTAAGACATGGCTTAGATCATCCATGAGTCAAACAAGGCTGAATAATGTGGCCATGTGTCCAGGAGAAACTGGACAGACTGCACCTTGAAGGAATATGCCAGTCTTTTATCGGTGTCAACGATAAGCGCAAAAAGGCCTTTGGATCCTTTGCTTGGAGAACGGCAAGTCAAAACACATATCATTGCCTGGAGACGAGATGAGAGGATAGGAGAGAAGAGCAGAGGAAAGGAAAAGAGATGACTGGAAAGCAGGGGAGACGAGGGGAGAAGAGATGACTGAAGAGGAGAGGAGAATATAGGACCCGAGGAGAGAGGACGAGAGCAGAGCAGAGCTCAATGTTGACTCCATGGCTACGGCCTTAAATACACACACACAGAATTCACAATGCAATGTCTAATAATACTTCCACCCTTTTGCTCATTACTTTATATACACCAAAAACAAACAATTTAACTAATTACTACTGCCCAAAACCTGGTCTAAACTGAGTTTGTACAAAAACACACCCTGCATCTCACCCTTTTTTGCCAGTATTGTAAATATTGACCAAACATATTTCAGACTTTCCAGAGATAATCTGTATTTTCCATTATCCTTAGGAGAAAGCTGTCATCGGTAAATATATTGCCCTAGACTGAGAATAGTATCTAGTTATGGTAGGGGTGAAATAAGTATAGCCAGTTATAATTGTAACGGTTTAGCAGATTATAAAAAAAGATGAGCCTTTACATGGCTGAAAGAAAAGGATACTGTTTACAGGAAACTCACTCTACATCCTTAGATGAAGTTGCGTAGGAAAAGAAATGGCGTGGTGAACTAATTTTCTGTCATGGACAAAGGAACTCAAAGGGTGTGATATTAACAAAAATGTGTATCTGAATGTGCAAATAGTCAGGAATGATTCACAAGGAAGGTGGATCCTTTTGAATATGAAAGTGGACGAAAAAGAGATTTGGCTCATTAATCTATATGGTCCAAATCAGGATGATCCACACTTCTTTGAAAACATTTATATCAATTTATTGAATTTACAGGCAACAAATTATCTAATCAATATGTAGGAGACTATATCACAGTGTTAAGTACCTCAATGGACCGTAAAGGTAATCACTCTACAAACTATCATCACTGTGCCCTTAATGAAATCACAAATATTATGGACACATTAGAAATAGTGGATATTTGGAGACTAAAAAACCCCAACCTAGTGAGATATACAGTACATGGAGGAGACTTAATAAAGCTAGTTGTCTTGACTACTTTCTTGTCTCTTTCTCTCTTGCATCAAAGGTTAAAAAAGTTTTAATAGGAGACGATCGGATCATCATCTAATTGGCATTCACATAACTGTTATAGATTTTCCACGTGGACGGGGATATTGGAAATTTAATCAAAGTTTACTGGAGGACAACTTATTTTTTAACTAAGACAAAATAATTTATAACTTAATTTTTCCAATATATGATTCTCCGAAATATATTTTAAAAGAGGAAGCTAATTATTTTAGGCAGATGTTCTCTTTTCCGTCTCATCCTTTCCCAATGAATGAAGATTATGGTAAGGAATTCTTTCCAAATAATATAACAAATGGAAAATTGACAAATGTACAGAAAGATCAGTGCGAAGGCCAAATTACAGAGTAAGAACTTTTTGAGTCTATTAAATCCTTTCAGTCTGGAAAAACCCTTTGGGGTTGATGGCATACCGGTAGAGGTATATGAAGTATTTTTTTCCTATACTAAAAGCTCCATTGTTAGATTGTTTTAACTACTCCTATAGAAATTGTAGTCTGTCAGGTACTCAGCAGGAAGGTCTGATTTCTCTATTATTAAAACAAGACCCAGATGGCAAATATAAAGACCCAGTCTATCTAAAAAACTGGAGGACCCTTACACTTCAATGTTGTGATGCAAAAATACTAGCAAAATGCATAGCAGTCAGAATGAAAAGGGTTTTCCCAGGTATTGTTCATCCTGATCAGACAGGTTTTTTACATGGACGATACATTGGAGATAATATACGACAACAACTACAAATAATAGAACATCATGAAACATATAAGAAGCCAGGAATTGTATTTATAGTGGATTTTGAAAAGGCATTTGATAAAGTAAGACTGGACTTTATTTATAAATGGATTTTTTCAATCAAGGTAATTCTCTTATAAAATGGATAAAAATAATGTATAGCAACCTCAGGTGTAAAATAGTAAATAACGGCTACTTCTCAGAGTTTTGAATTGTCAAGAGGAGTTAAACAAGGGTGTCCGCTGTCACCATATCTATTCGATATGGCCATCGAAATGCTAGCTATTAAACTCTGATCCAATAACAACATTAGAGGATTAGAAATCCAAGGCTTAAAAACAAAGGTGTCCATGTATGCCGATGACTCAAGTTTTATATTAAGTCCACAAGCTAGATCCCTGCAATGTCTCATTGAAGAGCTAGATAACTTTTCTGTACTCTCTGGACTAAAACCTAATTATGATAAGTGTACAATATTACGTATTGGATACTTAAAAAATATAAATTTTACATTACCCTGCAGTTTACCTATAACATGGGCTGATGGTGAAGTAGATATACTCTGTATTCATATCACAAAAGATATAAATAAGCTCTCCACAATGAATTTCAATAGAAAACCTGTAAAAATAGACAAGATCCTGCAACCATGGAGAGGTAAATACCTGTCTATTTATGGTAAAATAGCCCTGATTAACTCCTTAGTCATATCTCAGTTTACTCACTTACTTATGGCGCTGCCTATTCCTGATGATTCGTTTTCAAATCATATGGGCAAAAAATATTTCGCTTTATCTGGGACGCTAAACCAGACTAAATAAAACGTGCCTATCTATATAATGAATATGAATTGGGTGGGTTGAGAATATTAAATATAAAAGCACTAAACCGCTCTCCTAAAAGATTCACTCATTCAAAAGTTTTATTTGAAGCCTAAATGGTTCTCAAGTAGATTACTAAGAAAAGCTCATCTATTGTTTAAAAATAGCCTTTTTGCCTTTGTGCAGATTGCAATGTCTCATTTTCGATTAATTGAAAATTATACTTTTTTCAAAGTATCTCTCTTTTTCAAACAAGCATTGCAGAGCTGGCTACAATTTCAATTTCATCCCCCTGAAAAGATAGAACAAATATTATGGCTGAACTCAAATGTGCTGGTTGATAAAATACCTGTATTTATGGGAAAGATGTTTGAAAAGGGTATTTTGTTCTTAAATGATATTGTAAATTGGAATGGTAGAGTTATGTCCTTCATGGAGTTATCAGAATTGTACAGAAAGGTCTGCTCATTCCAAGAGTACAACCAATTGATTACAGCATTACCCCAAAAATGGAGGAGGCGGGAGGAGATAGGGAACTGGTCTGTCTGCCCAATATAAAGGATCAAAACTGACACAGGAATAAAAATAGCATAAATAGGAAAGCATACCAGTTTCATTTGAGGACCAGGATGTTGACAACTGTGCCATACAGATTGCAAAATAGTTGGGAATAGATTTTTGATATACCGATTCCATGGTACAGGGTGTATGAGTTGATATATAAAACAACGCAAGATTCAAGACTTTGTGCATTTCAGCTAAAATTATTATATAGAATTCTTGCCACCAACAAAATGTTGAATATTTGGGGCAAAAAATCATCGAAGCTCTGCAGATTTTGTTGTGAAGATACAGAATCAATATATCATTTATTTTGGTATTGCCTTCAGATAGCCTGCTTCTGGTCTCAGATTCAGGAATGGCTGAAAATGCATAGCATTGATCTAAAATTGACCCTACAAACTGTACTGTTAGGAGATTTGGAGAGACCGGGTCAGTCAATTGCTAATATATTAAAACTCTTAGTAAAAA
Source organism: Salvelinus namaycush (assembly GCF_016432855.1). Taxonomy (NCBI): domain Eukaryota; kingdom Metazoa; phylum Chordata; class Actinopteri; order Salmoniformes; family Salmonidae; genus Salvelinus; species Salvelinus namaycush. Next base: position 601,800 of record NC_052343.1, on the reverse strand, counting down.
TATTTATCTTCAACTCGCAATCTGTGGATTCTATTCGATTAGATAGATTGAAATTGTACGTTAAACATCACAGCATAGTTGAAAGATGTGTGTTGCGTAGAAACCCGAAGTGGGTGGCCTGCAGAGATTGATTGGGATGGGCTGAGGGAATCTGAGGATTGGTATGTGGAATTGGAGACAAGTGGGAGTGGAGTTGCTGTGTGGGAGATATAATGATGGTCAAAGGTTAAAAAAAAAACAGACATGCACACAAACATATACAGTTGACATTGCTGTTATGATTTTAGTTGTCCTTGATGTCCTTTGTATTAAATGCATTTTAAAAAATAAATAAAAAATTGCATTGTTAGCTGTTTTCTTCTGTCTTTTCCTTTTTTCTCTTTAGTTCATTCTCTTGGTTGTTGGTGCATTGTGGGGTTCTTGGGGGTGGGGAATGGAATTAATTTATTTTTTATTTTTCTTCCTGGGAGGACTGTGGGAGGGGTCTCGAATGGTTGAGGGACAGCTATTGGGGAACTGTGGGGGGATCTTGGAGGGTTCGGGTTCACATTTTTTGACCTGGTGGTAGATCGGTCAACATGCCCTTGAGCAGGGCATTGACCCTGGATGCCTCTGTGTGTCGCTCTGAATGGGAATCTGTTGGATGACTGGTATGATGTAGTTGTTGAGCGGCTTCACTGCAAGTATATTGTATGTTTCGAATATTCAATAAATAAATAAAAAGTATTTTGCCTGTTCAGAGTATCCCTTAGCTAATATATTTTATTCCACAGAAGACAGATGCATTATTAATGTTCTTATTCATATTAATTAGCTTTGGAGGGCAGATTCTCTAAGATGTTTACAGTCTCATAACATGGTGTGTACAAACCCTCCCCCACCCTGTGTATAGTCAATTATAAATGATAATTGTGCTGGCGAAACAGTGGCAGCAGTCTCTAACCAAGCAGTGCCATATTACAGTGCATATGCTGTTTAATCATAAGTAAACAGTCAAAGCTGTGGGGAAACATAAGTGGGAAGGTAAGATAAGAACCCTCACATACTCCTAGCATATGTTACATGCAAGGGAGGGAGCAGATAGCTTGTTTAGTCCAATGTTATTTACCTGCTGGGTCGATAAACTAGAATTCATAGAGCAGATATCTTATCAACTCACAAAATACCAGCACATCCACCAAAGCACAAAATGTGCTAAATATACTTTAACTACACATTAATATTTGTACCTCAACATGGGTAGAAAGAACATGACCAAAAAAACGTATCCCAAAAGCAGACCCAGGATGAAACCAGGCTTGACTGGTACAGCCCTCAACAATAGTCAATAATAGCCCTTACTTTCATCCTCTTCGGAATTAAATAAATATATCTCAGTCCTCCAAAATCAATTGCACAAGATGTGGTTGGAGTGTGTTTGCGCTACTGAGGAAAAAGAGTGACCTTGTAACAGTACTGTAGGCTAGAACCATGGATGTTCTCTGCATGATTAAAGAGTTTTATTTATTGCCTAATAACTTTGGTACAGATGTAGGATCTTAATTTGTTGCTGAGAATTTTCCTGTGCCACAGGAAATGCAGATGAGTTTTGTGATTTACATAAATTCACTGAAAACCTGCACTAGCACACGGTTATTTTAACAGTACTGCACTTTTCATGTAGCCCAATTTTAGCCAGCTAATTGCCTAACCACGATTCAAGCAACATTACGGACTAAAAGTTCAAATCCAGTTGCTGCAGGATTATGCTGCGAAAATACTGGTCAAATTAAGATCCTACATCTTTAGGGGACAGAGTTGTTTATTATTCTTATGGGTGAGCATGGTGACCCAGAAAAGAAAGTAGTAAAAGTAGGAGGTTGTAAAATAGCTAGCCAAGAAGATGAGTAAGGATAAAGTGGATATTTGGATGGGAGCAAGTGGTGTTTACTGTCCTGAAGGGATCATGCTACCAACAAAATAATTCACAACAGAAATTGGTTCTGGAATCAACTTCATCTCCACATTCTTGTACGGCTATGCTTCCGGGATGATATCATTTTCATGTTTAATGTATTATGTATGATTTTTGCTTCAAGTGTGTTTACTAAGACTGGGCTCTTTAAAAAAAAAGCTATTTTTAAGTACTACAGCATTTTTCACGCTTTCTGATGTGAGACATTTATTCCTGCAGAACTGGGTGGTGCTGGATGATGTGGCTGATGATTGGTTGCTTTCTAGTGTAAAAAGATAAGCACATTTTGTATTCATGCCTTGTAAACCAATCTATTCTGAGCGATGCCAGTGGTCCATTGCCTGGGCTAAACAGTCCAATTCAGCACATTAGCCAAATGCCACTTTCAGGAAATGTATTCTTCTCTCATGGGCCAGCTGGTTGTTACCTGTTACCGCAATGGAAAGGAAGACTTGATTGAGGGAATGGAAGTGAATTACAGATGGTCAAATCCATCTACCTTCATCACGATACTGTATATTGTATGTGCATAGTAGAAAGAAATACAACAAATTAAATCAGTGAGTCTTTTCATGAGGAAACATATTGCTTGTCACAACAGTTTAATGTGATATCAACATGTATAAGCACTGCATTGGCAAAATATAAAAGTGTCGATTTTTTTCCAGCATGATATGGCACAAAAACAAACAAAAAAGAAGCGTTTTACATTTTCCCCAAACATTTTAGAAATTCAAATACAGATAGATATGTGTAGAAAGTTTCTTCTATCCCAGAAAGCAAATATTTGTGTCACGGTGTTCTTGAGCAGAAACTAAAGAATCCTCACGAGTCTTAATTCATCAAGAGAGTCTTCATTAAACACACTGTTAACGAGTAATGAGGGATAAAAAGGAATAATTTAAACATGATTATCACTTGATAGTCTCTGGGTTGCATTCATCCGTAAATACAAAGTGAAATAAATAATTAGTAGTTCCAAATAATTAGTAGTTCCAACGATTCTACGGTCAGCTGAGTTTGAGTGTAATTGTAACGCCCTTATGTGGTGAGTGAAAACGTGACGAGTCACGTTGCTTTGCCAGGTGCTTGGTTGGGGATTGTGGGGGGAACGATTTGGATTTGTAAGGATTTGTAATCTGTGAGTAGCGGCAGTTTCCACTCCATGCATGTTCTTGTTTCCTAACCTTACCCTAACACTTACCTTAGCCACTTGCTACAGTAGCATACCTACACTTAACCTTACCCTGCCTACCACTTACCCTAACCACTTCATAGCATGCCTAAACCTTACCCATTCTAGATGTTCATTACTGACATGTGTTTACGCTTAAGTAAGAGTGTGCAACGGCGGCTCGCTATGGAGATAGCCACCGTACAATGACCACGAAGTGAGTTTCCCATGGCAGTACTCAAGTATATACAAATCCGTATGAGATAGTTTTGTCCTATACCATGGATCGAAATAACCAAAGTGCTGTCTCTTCCATGTTTTTTTGTTTTTTACTGTATTCATTCTTGTTCTCTATCTGGAGTAGGCAATCCCTGATTGGCTTATGTTAACCAAACAAAATATTTAAAGAGTATTAGCTAGCTTTCGACACATAAAATGAGAAGAAGTAACTTTTTCAAATCTCTCTCACATATACTGAACTACCAAACATGGATGTGGTGTTAGCTGTGAAAAGGAGCAGGATATACTTTTGTGAGAATAATTGTGTTTTCTTTCTGTCTACTTCTGATTGTAAGTGGTTACCACAGACAAACAAAATCTTGGCACTCTGATCTTTGAAGATTTTTCTTTAGTTTACTCTAATGATGGGCAGAAATGGAAGTCAAAGGGTAACGAGATCCCACACAATGCCTTTGAACCACATACAGTACCTGTACAAGCTCTAATGTACAAGCCAATGTCATGACAAAACAATACGCCATAAAACATGGACTTTCCATATTGTACACCAATTCAATAAATAAGATAAAGTAGGCTTATATTGAGTACACATTAGAGTATTTTTAAATAGTTTATACAATAGCGTTATTAAAAATCCCAACTTGTGTTTTTTTTTCAATTGAAAAGTCTCTATTACAGGTGGCAAGACAGGTTTAAGTTATACGGACAACATTTCCCTTGTATACACACGTTGGCAACTCACAACAAGAAAATTGGCCATTACATTCAAACCACAAAATGCTTTCTCTTCAAACAATATTCAACTTTAAAGACAAAATTACACCGTGTACATTTTTCTTATATTCTGGGCAATATCTAATAGAGCAATAGCTAATATGTTTTAACAATTCAAAACTACTCCATGATAGGCTACCATGTAACATATACAGCAGTAACATCAAGCTTCAATGTGTAGAGTGAAGCTATATTATAGAGGCTCATTTCAACAGCTACTTAAGAGAGCAGAAATACAGCATCACAAAGGACCGACAATATGCACATGCACATAAAAGAAGGCAAATGACCAAACATCCACAGTTTTGATGTATAATAAGATGGTCAGTGAGATATCATAGTCCACATTCTTTCCTTTCCTGAGAGTCAGACTCGGCAATCTTCCTGTGATCACGACAGAGAGAACGAGAGAGAAAGCAAGATAGAGAGAGGGAGCAAGAAAGAAAGAGACGCTCACTACACATATGATAGTACGTCCAGAATGGCACATCGTCTGGCCAGGCGTTATTTTGATGATGGAACAGCGCTGATGTGGAACTATGTAGCTTGAGCGCATATACAGTTTTCTTCATATTGTCTTCATACCATTTCCGAATCGAAACATGGAACCTCATAGCATCATGTCTCAGAAGGACCCTCGGAAAACAACCAGCCGTCATGGCCGTAGTTGAACTGGCACTCAGTGACCTCCAATCAGACGTTGGTGCAGTTGGTGGAGGGCGGTGTGTTGTCCACCTTGCTGCGGAACTCCTTGAGTTCGTTGAGAGGGGAGTTGGTAATCTGACACCTGAACACCTGCTTGTAGGCCTTTCTGAAGTTCTCCGAGAGGAAGGCGTAGATGACAGGGTTGACGGAGGAGTTGCTATAGGCCAGGCAGTGGGCCACCACCCGGAACAAGAAGGACCACTGGGTCAAGGGGAAGTTGCCGAACTCCACCCACAGGTGGACCACATGGTGGGGGAGCCATGACAGGCAGAACACCACCACCACTACAAGAACCGTCTGGGCAGTCTAGTGGAGAGAGAGGAGAGGGGGGGGCACAGGGTAAAAGGTCTTCAAGTATGAAGAGTGGAATTTGTCCACTACCGTTTTACCTTTCATGAATAAAAAATGGACTTCTGAACGTATCTACTAATGTCAATACATTGTCTAGTTGTAATAACTATGTGCGTCCACTAAGCATGTGACGTATATAACCTTGTCCCTTTATGAGATTGTCTTTCAGTAGAATCTGGGATGTTCTCATGTCTTTTGCCAAAACTAGCATAGTTAAAGGTGGCACCTGTCAGAGGAAATGCCAATTTCATGCTTGCTGGCCTGCTCTGCCTTTCCCCTACCTTCCTGGCTTGCAGATTGATTTACCGCTGTATTAAATAATTAGCACGCAACATGGGAGATATATTAAAGAGCGGGAACATACAGAGAAGGCATTGGGGCAGGGCTGGAGATGTTTACAAATGTGTCTGCCTGCCACAGCAGTCCCTGAGCCCCGCTAACATGGTAGCACATGGATCTTTTCCAGGAAACTGGGAGACGATGCTCAGAAAAAAGGAGTGAGGGAAGGAGAGAGGGAGATGAAGGACACAGAGAGAGGAGTGAGGCGGGGAGAAAGATATATGGTCGAAGACCGATAGGAATGCTCATTATAAAAAACAGACCTGTAATATAGAGACAGAGAGATCAGACACAGAGGGATAGATGTAGCTAAGTAATGAATTGAATGAAGTGAGGTTTTCAGTAAGCTTGAAAATATAAGTCCAGCTCAAACACCTACCATTCAGCACTACAACCAGCCCAAAATCAACATCAACCACATTCTTGCAAAAGGCACAGCCACATAAAAAAAACTCCCTTTCACCTGTTCCAGGTCTCCCTTGAAGACTAGCAGAACTGACTGTACCCTGAACTCCCAATCATTCAGAGCTGTACAATTGGTATGTGTAGTGTTCAATTATTCGTTAAACAGTCAAATCCCAAAATTAAAACGGAAATAACCTTGCACTGTTATTTATTTTACCATCATTAGTTAAGTCTAGGTGTTTGAGTCTATGTGGTGTTTCTCTTGGAGACCGAACACAGCTAATTTGATGGTGACAACTTGTGAATCTATAAATTGTTCTTGGGCTCATACGTATATGGAAATATAAATATATAAATCACTATCTTAAGCTACTGTATATGGTATGGAAGAGAAATCTGAATCTGTTTGTATAGTACAGCACACATACACAACCAACACCGCACATACCCACACGCACACACAGTCAGAGGGGCTCAAAATCCCCCAAAAGACAAAATCAATGAAGGGCTTTAGTTCTCCATTTCGAGGCTATTGGAAGAACAAGTCCAGCATTGGCATCCATAACAATTCCTGTGTGCTGTTGAATTAAACGCCTAATTGAATGAAATAAGAGAGTAAAACTGTTAAATCTGCTAATTAACTGTGCCTCACACCTCCTACACAGGGAATTCATTAAAACATAGTGGCATGCCAATCAAAAACAAACCCATTACCTACTCCACGGAACACTTTTTTTTAGCAGAACAGCCTAAAGATGTTTGTTTAAGACTGCAATCGCTAACAACCGTCTGTTGACATTTCATTCATTTGACTATGTTTATCACGAAGTGTCAGAAAGTGCTGGAATTCATATGACGCATCCCATTTATAACCAAGTGCATGATAACAAAAAAATCCAGGTTGATCTGGCCTCCATTGATCTCCCATGTTACGATTCCCTTTTGTAATAATCCAAACACATTGTCAAGATTATTTTTGAAGAGCGGACTGAAAGTTAAACATTTGCTCAATACACTTGTCAAAGTGAAAGGACAAAGAGGATTACAGGAGCTTTAGAGATATCCCTATAAGCACAAGATGTTGAAAATATGTATTTTCTGTTGTGCTGGGATGCCACACACGACAGTCTATACACACCCTGTCCTCCTCCTGTGTGTACCTAGGGCTGATAAGTGGAGACGTTTTATAATAGTGGTGATAGTAGTATTGTTTGCCCAGCTGCTCCTGACACGTTGTTTCACAGCATTGGAGGAGTTACTGAACTGATGGCTGGAGATCGAGGCCAGCCTCCTCCTACTCCTCACACGTGCACACACATATGCGAGCACACACACACACACATGCATACATACACTGAGTGTACAAAACATTATGAACACCAGCTTTTTCCATGACATAGACTGACCAGGTGAATCCAGTTTAAAGCTATGATCCCTTGTTAAATCCACTTCAATCAGGGTAGAAGGGGAGGAGACAGCTAAGACATGGATTGTGTACGTGTTCCATTCAGAGGGTGAATAAGCAAGACAAATTATTTAATTGCCTTTGAACAGGGTATGATGGTAGGTGCCAGGCGCACCGGTTTGTGTCAAGAACTGCAACGCTGCTGGGTTTTTCACACTCAACAGTTTCCTGTGTGTATCAAGAATGGACCGCCACCCAAATGACATCCAGCCATCTTGACACAACCGTGGGAAGCATTGGAGTCAACATGGGCCAGCATCCCTGTGGAGCGCTTTCGACACCTTGTAGAGTCCATGTCACGACAAGTTGAGGCTGTTGTGAGAGCCAAAGTGGCAGTTGGATTCAATTTTATGAAAGTGTTCTTAATGTTTTGTAGACACAGACACACAAACACACAACTGATTATACCTTTAATTGAACACCTTGTGTCTTGATCTGCCTATGGACATAGCCTCCGTTTTCTTTACTCATTTGACACATTTAATTGTATCCACGGTGAAAGCTTTAACTGTAAATAAATGAGGCTGGTTGGGTGAGATGATTGACGACTCAAACATGCGCATCGATTTGAACCAGGCAGCAATATCTCATCAGCTAGGTTTCCATCCAATTGGCGACATATTTTCATGAGAATATTCAAAAAATCTGCATAAAAATAATATGTGCACGTTCCCACCAGAGACGTGTTTCCATCCAATTGACTTATTGTGGATGTGCAGGATGACGTAGTCCACATAAAAATCCCTTTTGTCGTTAAATTTAAAAAACTTTTCAACTCTCCTGATGGTTTTGTCTAAAACAAGTTGCATTATATAGTGCATGTGCCCCATCTGGTATTGGCACGTGCGTTCTTGCCAACAGCTCGCAGATACAATTATTATTTATTTATTTTTTACTCCGAGTGACATAAAGATCCCACCTTGTCTAGCGTATTTAGCTTTGTCGACATTTGGAACGTTTACCGACAAAATGAACTGTTTCCATCAGGCCTGTCGTGACATTTTTTATCCGACATGTACTTTACCTGCATAAAAAGGTTGGATGGAAACCAGATTATGGTGAAGATATTCCTATAGACAAATATTATTTCATCAATCAGAGTTTATACTCATTGAATGACATTTGAACTGTCTATATGTGACCAACTGAGAATACATTTTTGTAAACACATAGTTCAGACCAACATTCATCTTTTATTGTTTAGTTATGCGTAAGCCATGTGGACCGGTGTCTGGGCATATTGTTAAAGGCCAACACTAAAGGGCCAGGCGAGCAGCAGCGGCGGGTTGGCTTAGACAGGCAAATGGCCATTAAGAAGAGTAATAGCTGAAAGTCCAGTTTGATTGCACTTTCCCACTCTGCTGCTTCACTCAAGTGTGGTAATTGACAGGCGCTTCAGGGACATTGTAAATGGACTGTACCGCCGATACCAAGTGCCTTCTATTCAATTTACAATACTGACTAAGTTTATTGGTTATTTTTCTTCACTAGACTATTATTTTTGCCTAGAAAACTGGCAATGGGATGTTGGTTCTTCCATGGTATATGTTGCAGCTCAATGCTGTTACGTCAGTATGTGAGGATGGCTAGGGGGTGGTCCGGACGGGGGCTAAGCCGCTAGTCCGGAAGTTGGAGATTTTTGTATTTTTCAAACACCGGAAACAGCTTTTTCCTACAATCTAGAGCCATAATCATTATGATTAATTCTATGTCAATAATATTTCTATTTTGTCTGCATATCTAAACATACCTCTTGAGCTGTCTGTGTTTCTTCTTTTAAAGAAACTAAATATGCTTCTCTGCATCTCTGCTAAAATCTGGGTAAAAGGTTGAAAGGAATGTGAGTCTTGTTCAGTACATGTAGTTATCGCTTGCTTTTCTGAAGTCTACCAACCTCGCCAGAAGACATGTCAGCTAAGGTAGTTAGACAAGCTAGCTACTCTAACTTGATTGATGGCATGAAATGGCTTCTTGGTAGCCAGATATGAGGTTGGGAGATTGGGAAGCTCTCTGTGCCTGCTAAAGCCAACTTCATAAAATGACTAGGTGGCGAGAAACAACAACCAATATTGATTTTTTGACATGATTATATCTTTGGAAACATCTTATCCAAATAGTGTTTTTAGGCTAGAGGGATGGAAGCCTTATGAAGCTTAAATGACATTGAATGTTTTAACACTTGCCTAGAGCTCTTGACAACATGTCTAGAAAAAGCATTAAAGTCAAAATGTCAAAAAACAACAAAACAGGTTTCCCGCCCCTTGTTTGGCATATGGCTGAGCTGAGCGATGAGGCGTAGCTCCATTCAAATTCATAGACAGCTCTTTAAATGCAAGGACTGACAGGCCAAGATGGTCAAACTCCTAGATATAGTTTTAACCATATTTTGAAGCTAAACAATGTATCTTTACATTCTTGATGTAAACAAGTAGTACAACCTTCTATTTTGGGTTATGATAAAGCCATAGTGGGTCATAGTGCTAAGCTCATGAGACATGTAGACCTTATATTCTTCAAGAATCATTAAGTAAATATTAAGAATTGAAATGACCATTGCACAGCTTCCTAAATCCCAGACTGTAGCTTTAAATCCCAGACTGTAGCTTTAAATCCCAGACTGTAGCTTTAAATCCCAGACTGTAGCTTTAAATCCCAGACTGTAGCTTTAAATCCCAGACTGTAACTAATGTTGGTCTTGTTCCCCTACTATTGCTGCTGGACAACTGGTGTGGGAGACTGTAATACTCCAACATACTGCATGTGTGGGGCTGTCCGCCATACACTAATGATCACCATCAACAGTCAATATGTAAAATGTCATGAATGGTTTTACATACCTTCTTTTTCGATGCCTCTGACTTTTTGGACATGTTTCTGAGTTTTTTGTGCAGGTGATTTAAAACCTGAAAATGCATAAAGAATTGTGTGATAACCTATCAAACGATTAATTAAAGCCTATGCTATAACAAATATGTAATAACATTGTATTGAAATAATTTATTTTCAAAGGCTATCTAATTTATGTCTTAGTTGTCCCCATCTTAGATTACACAAACTCAGAAATTGACATAGGCAATTATCTATCAATACAATAATAAATAAATCAGGATTGCCTGCGTACCTTTGCGTAACAAAACGAAATCAGCAGCAGGGGCAATACATAACCAAAAACAAACGTGCACACAACATAGACTTTCTTTTGGTTTTGATCCGGCCACACTTCCCAGCAATAGGTGTGATTCTCGTCTCTCTGGTATATGTTGTGTATGACGGCGACTGGCGCCGCCATGGCCAAAGAGAGTATCCAAATGACCACCACTCCGATCAAAGCGTGCTTTGACACGCGGATGTAGGACGACTTTCTGGAGTGAACAATGGCAATGTAGCGGTCCACCGACATTGCGGACAAGGTGAAAATACTGACCAGCATGGAAACGGTGAAGAAATAATGAATGAACTTGCAGATGAAGGCACCCAGAACCCATGTCGGCATCATGTAAATAGTTGACTGAAAAGGGATGCAGAAAAGCAGGTAGGACAGGTCGGCGATGCTAAGGTTGAGGATGAATATGTTGGTGGTGCTCCGTGGTTTTCCGGGTTTACTACGTGCCAGCACGGTGATGACCATGGAGTTTCCCAACACTCCAAGCGTAAAGATGAGTCCGAAAACCAAAAGCGTAATGAAGTTGTCCATCCCAATCCCGAACAGAAGTTTCTGATTTTCCTCCTCGACATCCGTTCTGTTGAGATACCATGATGCAAATTCGGTTAGGTTGTCCAAACCAGACGAGTTCATCACTTTTTCTAGTGCTGAACTATGTTCAAATGTAAGTGTAGGGCGCACAAATGCCTTCATATGTCTTCCTGGGTCGTTTGACAGTAGCTGGCAGACGTTGTTGCCTATTCAGATAATAAAAGCATCATTTGTTTCAAAGTCTCTTGAGTCTTTTGAATACAGCCATCACACAATATTGTATCTCAATTCGTTACAATGTTCCTCATTGTTTTTCGATACAATGTAAGTGAAGATACTTTTTACGATACATTTTGTCAATATGTCTGAAGTTAGCTGCCCGGAATGTACTGTTTTATATATTCTTGGTGCGTAATGTAGTTGCTGTCTCCACCTGGTGCGTCCTCAGTCGCTGGCTGGCTCCGCTCAAATCCCTCCTCGCCCTATTTCCCCCTACATATTATAGAAGGGGCTGGGCTGCGTGTCTTACGTCAGCTTTCAGTACCACCGCCCAAGATGTACTAAAAAGCATTCCAAAATTAAACTTGGCCTTCTCGTGGCCATATTTATGCACAATTTTTTATTTATTTTTATTTCACCTTCATTTAACCAGGTAGGCAAGTTGAGAACAAGTTCTCATTTACAATTGCGACCTGGCCAAGATAAAGCAAAGCAGTTTGACACATACAACAACACAGAGTTACACATGGAGTAAAACAAACATACAGTCAATAATACAGTAGAAAAAATAAGTATATACAATGTGAGCAAATGAGGTGAGATAAGGGAGGTAAAGGCAAAAAAAAGACCATGGTGGCGAAGTAAATACAATATAGCAAGTAAAACACTGGAATGGTAGATTTGCAGTGGAAGAATGTGCAAAGTAGAAATATAAATAATGGGTTGCAAAGGAGCAAAATAAATAAATACAGTAGGTAGTTGTTTGGGTTAAATTATAGATGGGCTATGTACAGGTGCAGTAATCTGTGAGCTGCTCTGACAGCTGGTGCTTAAAGCTAGTGAGGGAGATAAGTGTTTCCAGTTTCAGAGATTTTGTAGTTCATTCCAGTCATTGGCAGCAGAGAACTGGATGGATAGGCGGCCAAAGGAAGAATTGGTTTTGGGGGTGACCAGAGAGATATACCTGCTGGGGCGCGTGCTACAGGTGGGTGCTGCTATGGTGACCAGCGAGCTGAGATAAGGGGGGACTTTACCTAGCAGGGTCTTGTAGATGACCTGGAGCCAGTAGGTTTGGCGACGAATATGAAGCGAGGGCCAGCCAACGAGAGCGTACAGGTCGCAGTGGTGGGTAGTATATGGGGCTTTGGCGAAAAAACGGATGGCACTGTGATAGACTGCATCCAATTTATTGAGTAGGGTATTGGAGGCTATTTTGTAAATGACATCGCCGAAGTCGAGGATCGGTAGGATGGTCAGTTTTACAAGGGTATGTTTGGCAGCATGAGTGAAGGATGCTTTGTTGCGAAATAGGAAGCCGATTCTAGATTTAACTTTGGATTGGAGATGTTTGATGTGAGTCTGGAAGGAGAGTTTACAGTCTAACCAGACACCTAGATATTTGTAGTTCACATATTCTAAGTCAGAACCGTCCAAAGTAGTGATGTTGGACGGGCGGGCAGGTGCAGGCAGCGATCGGTTGAAGAGCATGCATTTAGTTTTACTTGTATTTAAGAGCAATTGGAGGCCACGGAAGGAGAGTTATATGCGATGTATAAGATATCGAATGACATCATTCTCTTGTAGGCTAACATCTGGGGTGATTGCAATTGCTAACAGCAGTCTAATATACACTGAGTGTACAGAATATTCGGAACACCGTCCTAATATTGAGTTGCACCCCCTTTTGGCCTCAGAACATCCTACATTTTTCGGGGCTTGGACTCTTCAAGGTGTCGAAAGCATTCCACAGGGATGCTGGCCGATATTGACTCCAAAGATACCCACAATTGGCTGCATGTCCTTTGGGTGGTGGACCATAAATGATACACACGGGAAAATATTGAGCGTGAAGTACGTGACACACTCAAATCAGTGCTCCTGGCACTTACTACAAAACCCTGTTAAATGCACTTCAATATTTTGTCTTTCCCATTCACCCTCTGAGTAGCACACATACACAATTCATGTCTCAATTCGTCTTTAACCTGTCTCCTCCCCTTCATCTACACTGGTTGATGTGGATTTAACACATAAATAAAGGATCATAGCTTTCAACTGGATTCACCTGGTCAGTCTATGTCATGGAAAGAGCAGATATTCCTATTGTCAAATCAAATTGTATTTGTCACATGCCCTGAAGACTTTACCGTGAAATGCTTATACTTGCAGGCCCTTAACCAACAATGCAGTTCAATGCAAATAGTCCGGCAGGCCATTTGATTAATTGTCCAGCATTATCTCTTGAAAATGTTGTGTACACTCAGTGTAGTTGGCATTCATCATGTCTGTGAAATGGGCCTGTTGGCTTATGAAACAAGGTGTTGGATATGTGGTTAGCCAATGAAGGATAGTGGTCCAGGCTTGACAAACATTATTTCGTCCCAAATTATTATATTTAAAAAAATGACAAGCATTAGCTCCTCTCTGATAATGGTAAATGATTGTGCCTGGCTCTTGTTCTGACAGTAGGCCTAGAGCATGTATTTGGGGACAGGATACTTCATGAGATGGAGGCATTTACAGTAAAAGATACAGAATCCACAATAGCCCATTAGTATTTCCCCCAGGGTTCTCCCCTGTGGATGGCCAAATGTTGATGCCATTCCTCCTCTGCTGAACAACATCAGGACAAAGAAAAGTGTGCTCTCCAGAACAAATCATTTCAGTTATCTCTTCTATCCTTCAATTTGCTTCCACTCGCCCATATCATTTACTAATTGATGTTACAGCCCTCTGGTTAATGGAATTCTCACATATGTGCAGGACTAAACAGCACAGACGAGATTCATGACTGGTTGATCATGCTTAAAACACACACACAACATACATACACACATGGATACACACACACAGACATACATGCACAGACACACACACACACACACACACACACACACACACACACACACACACACACACACACACACACACATGCACACACAAACACACACATGCACGCACACACAAACACGCACACGCAAACAAACACACTATATGTGGGACTTTACAGTTCCTTGGTAGCGTATGGGACTCTGTTGTACACTGTGAGTTATGACCTATTGTCCAAGATAGTGAATGTTAAAAGATTAGACAGTGTGACACATAAATCCTGCTGTGGCCTATTGTTGGGGTGTCATAGAGCTCTGGGGAATGATTTACCAATATACCTGGAGCTATCAAAGAACAACAATAACCATGCTATAACTGGAATTTAGATGGAACTGACCACCATCTCTTCTCAGGACCTCCAGGCATTCTGGGGGTTATTTTTCTATGCCTGTGTTAATGCTATGGCGCTGGCCTAAGCTGGGAGATGAAATGGAATGGACCCAGAAGTTCAGCAAGCGCTGCCCTAGAAGCTATGACAACAGAGCCACGATGCAAGGTAGCGTGTATTTCCCTCATTGTCCTGGGTCAGGGTTGAGTGGCTTTTCTCAGCCCAGCTAGCGCCAAGCTATCAGTGCATGCCCAAACACACATTTCCACACAGCACCCATATCACCCCAATCATGCAGCTGTGTTTACCCACATCAGCAAAGAGTCATCAACAACAAAGGCAGAAAGAAGTAAACCTGCCATTCGAGTCAGAACCACTCCATTGGCTTCAAGACCTTTTGCTTCACAGACAACAAAAAAAGGCATTGTGGACAAGAGAGAGTCGATTTATAAGCTATAGCTTATTCTTCATTTGGCTGAATGTCATTGTTTACTGCACTCTGTCATTCAATGAAGACAAGGAAAATGTACTTTAGACAGCCCTAATATTTTCATAAGACATGATCAATAACGTGCAGGTTTTATTCGCTGGGCTTAATGTGATTGAGATTAAAATGGAATGATGTAAACAGATTGGCACCAAACAAATGACGGCAATCATAAAGATTATTTCACAAATAAATATATCATTTCAAAGTGAAAGTAAACAGTAAGGTTTATATAGTTATTTGATTTTAGATCTGGTTTAGGTGAGCCTTATGACTCCAGATTATGATCATGGTTCAGAAAAGGGGAAAAAAGCAACATTGAGACAGGACGATGTACAGCATCAATAACACACGCGCCAACATGCCAAATGGACACAACACATTTAAGAATATTCTTCAATCTACTTCAAGCAGATTGATGAATACAACGTCCGTTTACACTGGCAACTTATCGGCATCAACTTTTTTCAGAATTCTTCATATGGCCAAACAAACATCTGAGATTATAGGTTATAGAAAAATAGACCACATGGTTACTATGGAATTTTACGTCCACTAGATGGGGCTGTTCTATATTGAAGAGATAAGGTTGTCTGAAGCGGCTGTGACAGTAATTGATTCGCTGATTAACTGAACTACTTAGTTGAATCCTTAGTACAGCCAACCTGAATAGGTGTGAAATAAATGACGTGTTTTCATCAATTCTAGTGCACCAAAATGTTAAATTGGTGCTGTCTGTTCAAGATGTGAGCATTATCTGTACTTACAGAAGCGAACACGCAATGAGAATAAAAGCCAACCTTTACAATCAAATAAGTATGTAGAATGTATATGCAAATATTTGGTTTGGACAACCAACAGATACTGTTTACTAGACTGTGAGCACTAAAAGCTGAATTGTGAACAACCCATGTTCCTGGCAACGCACCACAAATAAGACTGTTTCCCTCTGTGATTGGTCTGTCATTTTGTCAAATATCAGAGCTTTGTTGTGCCTCTATTTTATGCTATTTCATCCTTGGCTCACCTAGCTACACATAGAATGCCCATTACAGGCTTTCTGAGCACTAGGTGGAAACCCCCCAGAATGGCCTGTCAATTTTCTTCCGGTGTTGTTGCAGTGGACATTGCCTGAGTGTTCTGAGGGAGACTCACTACTTCCAGAGCACCTTAATCACTGCTTCTGATGTGAAGGTGCCTCCGACTCCAATGATATGGCAATTACCTGCTTGTTGTTGTCCAGGAAAGGAAGCTAGCTGGCTAGCAGCATGCAGGAAACGTTTTGGGCATTATAGGCTACCAGCATACAGTTCTGGTATCAGTACAGTCTCCTAAGTGGCAGACATAGAGGAAACAGAACAGCAGCTCACATGTAAAGCCTACTTATTGAGGCTTGAGCCATATGCAAATGTGCAATAGTGAGGACAATGACAATAGCCAACTGAACACATATCCATCTCAATCAGATGGTAAAAATAATAGTTTTAGGTTGTAGCGTCAATAAGACAATGACAATTCACAAATCAACGTGAAGCCCTGTCTTAATGGTGGTTTTATCCCCCCCCTGCCCACACACACACACTCTAGATGATTGCCTCCCGAAGGAGAAGCCAGGCCTTCTTGATAATGATGACTGATTATCAACATAGGAAAATAACAATAAAACAGAGTAACATGAGATGGAAAATCTCTGTTTGCAATCTCTATATTTCCTGCTCCTAGGTTACCTGAACGGAAGACACATCACCTGTGTCCAAAAGTCTCCAATCAGCATAATTGCATTGGTAATTGCATTATTGATGAGTGACAAACACAAATTCCTGTAATAACCATAAAGCGGTTGTTCAGGGTCGTATTCACTTGGCACCAAATGGAAGAAAACAGACTGACACCGAGAGGGACTACTGTATCTCAACTTGTTCAATATGAATCGCTCGCTTTTGTTTTCCGTTGCAATGTTTTGCAATGGTGTGCACTAATGCATACGACCCAAGATTGTATGGCTTGCCGTATGGTCTATTGCAAATTAATCCTACAGTATGTGAAATTTACATACAATAGTTGGTCATTTCTTACATCCAAAATAAGACCAGAGATCTTTGGACACGTTTCCTTGTCTGAGCTGGAACTCAGAAAGAATATCAGTTATTACAACTTATTTCTTACATACTTTTTCTTAACATATATTGTGTAATTTGATTCCATCTGACAGTTATAGCGGGGCAGAAAAGCACAAACTTTCAAGGAAATTGAAAGTGAATGGATAAATTGTTTTGTATTTGTCTCTGAACACCTGATCCTGTGGATCTACTGCGTTATATACTTCGATGCAACTCCCAAACAGATATAAAATGAGCTATTTAAATTCTGGGTTCGATTAGAATTCAAGTATTGTCTTTTCAGGGATTGGAAAAATAAATACCCTGTACATTTCTTTCATAAGACCTTGATGTGACTTGGTCATTTTACAATAAGGGTGCCTGGGTTGTCACAGGGCGACATAACTTACAAATAATCAAAATGCCCAGTGCAATATTGATTTGCGGTCTTCCCCGTCCCCAAAAATATATATATTTTTAAATATAGCAACAATTATTGTTAAAAGTGAAACTGATATTTTCAAGGAGACTTGTCGATTTAGCCCTCTATAGTGCAAGAGCTCTCCAGAGCTGACACTGTTGCGGCCTTACTTTGTGAACCTCATTTTAAATAATGTAGAACATAAAACAGGTGTGTGCACTTATTGCGTGGCTTTCTTGCTCTTTTTGTTCTTATGAAGTTGAGCTAGTTGAAGAAGCTCGACCATGGATACTACTCGTGAACGTGTCAAAACAGACACAAAGGGAAGGATTGCTTAGCCTCGGATCCAATGATACTGTTGATGCGTCTCAATCCATCGCATCCGCCTACAGTGGATGCTCAACTAAAAGTTTTGAGATTATGCTGCGGGATTTAGAGGTAATTTGTGGTTTAGTACGGTACCCTGCGTCACTGCTTCATTGCTCCAGACCACCACAAGGGGGAGTTAGAGCACTGATTATGCTTTTGTGTCCCAAGGCGCTAATGTGTCTCTAACTGACAATGAATGGGCGACATAAACCACACAGAAACTGATAATTGCGCACGACTTCAAAATTGAATTTCAATGAGCTGAATGATGAGGATGAAGAAGGTGATTGAATTTAGAACAATAGTGTAAGAATTGCTATTCCTCTGTCCTGCACGCGCACACCCGGAAAAATACACTTCTTTTGTTGTTACTAATCGTCAGTATTACTTAACAAAACTGTTGTTACACTAAGGTTTTTATTCTAAGAGAAACTAAAATGTTCAATTATATTCCATGATATTCTTAAGATATATGTGTTGACTGAATATAAGCAAGTGATGTCTGCTAAATAATCAAGTTGATGGCGCAGTCATATGGCCTCGGCACCTACATAAAGCTGAGTGACTCACTCATTCATGGCTTTGGGTCAAAATAAATAACTACCAACATTCTTTCTGATAGTCTTTAATAAAGAAATGTTTTGGTTATCCTGACCTGGATACCATGTATTATAGTCTCTAAAAGGAAAAATATTACCACCGTCTCTTGCGCATGTCATTTTCCATATGGATCCATAACAAATTACTATGGGAGTAAATATCACTGAATGACAGAAATATTGGAACAAAGTTTTATTTATTTTTTATTTCACCTTTAAATTGGCTAATGAAGGTAAACAAATTGTTGTTTACTGGGAAATACTCTTTCAAAATTAATGAAAGAGTCAAGTGGAAGGGGGAAAAGACAGCATTCAGAGGTCAAGACAGCGCTGCTCTGAGACAAGCATGTTGAGAAATCAATGAGATTTTTATTTTCACTGAATCTCCGTTTGGGTATTGGTTAGACTAGAATTAGGGTGTGGAAACGTTAAGATTATTTTGCTCTTACTGTAGTACTGTTGCCTACTCCCGACCGGTCACGTTGTACAGCACCATTATGGGCTATTAGCAGGACAATAGATACTTTGTGCATGGCAATTGATCAGCATTAAAAACTTTTTAGATGGGGCCTCCCGAGTGGCGCAGTGGTCTAAGACACTGCATCGCAGTGCAGACTGTTTTGCTACAGATGCTGGTTCGATACCTGCGCCGGCCATGACCGGGAGACCCATGAGGCGATGGTGGGCTTTTGGTTTCTCTCCCTCTAAAAACATAAATAAATAATTCTAAATAACAAACTGGCTCTATTAACACATTAGTAAGAATGTATCACCCCATGTTCAAGAATGGCCTTTTTCTCATTCATTTTCAGTTATTTGAAAACAAAATAATCTCCAAAATACTAATTTTTTAAACAAGCCATAGAAAGTTGGTTTCAATTTCAGTTTAATCCACCAGGAAAGACATAACAAATAATACAACAGGTGACAGAGATAGAGCAGTCAAATCATGCGACATCCCGAAAATCTGTCTCCACAGAAAATCATCTGAAGCATCTGTCCGTTTTGCTCTATGACTTCTACAAATGTCAGGAGACTCGTCTGAAGTCGGTAGAGCAGTTCTGCCAACTTCTGTCTGTAGCGTCTGAACCGTTTGGGCTACACACCAATACTAACCTCTCTGTGCAAGGGTGAGACTCTCATGAACATGTACTGTGCCTTGAATTTTAACACATTTCACCTCGAATTTTAACACATTTTGTTAGGTTACAGCCTTATTCTAAAATTGATTAAATAGATTTTTTTCCTCAATCTTCACACAATACTCCATAATGACAAAGCAAAAACAGGTTTGTAGAAATTTTTGCTAATATATAAAAATAAAAAAAACTGAAATATCACATTTACATAGGTATTCAGACCCTTTACTCAGTACTTTGATGAAGCAGCGATTACAGCCTCAAGTCTTCTTGGGTATGACGCTACAAGCTTGGCACACCTGTATTTAGGGAGTTTCTCCCATTCCTCTCTGCAGATCATCTCAAGCTCTGTCAGGTTGGTTGGGCTCTGGCTGGGTCACTCAAGGACATTCAGAGAAGTGTACCGAAGCCACTCCAGTGTTGTCTTGGCTGTGTGCTTATGGTCATTCTCCTGTTGGAAGGTGAACCTTCGCCCCAGGCTGAAGTCTTGAGTGCTCTGATGCAGGTTTTCATCCGTTCATCTTTGCCTCGATCCTGACTAGTCTCCCAGTCCCTGCCGCTGAAAAACATCCCCACAGCATGATGCTGCTGCCACCACTATGCTTCACTGTAGGGATGGTGTCAGGTGTCTTCCAGACGTGACACTTGGCATTCAGGCCAGAGTTCAATCTTGGTTTCATCAGACCAGAGAATCTTGTTTCTCATGGTCTGAGAGTCTTTAGGTGCCTTTTGGCAAACTCCAAGCAGGCTTTCATGTGTCTTTTACTGAGGAGTGGCTTCAGTCTGGCCAATATCACAAAGGCCTGATTGGTGGAGTGCTGCAGAGATGGTGGTCCTTCTGGAAGGTTTTCCCATCTCCATAGAGGAACTCTAGAACTCTGTCAGAGTGACAATCGGGTTCTTGGTCATCTCCCTGACCAAGGTCCTTCTCCTCCGATTGCTCAGTTTGGCCGGGCAGCCAGCTCCAGGAAGAGTCTTAGTGGTTCCAAACTTCTTCCATTTAAGAATGATGGAGGCCACTGTGTTCTTGGGGACCTTCAATGCTTCAGACATTTTTTGGTACCCTTCCCTAGATCTGTGCCTCGACACAATCCTGTCTCAGAGCTCTACGGACAATTCCTTCGACCTCATGACTTGGTTTTTCCTCTGACATGCACTGTCAACTGTGGGACCTTATATAAACACGTGTTTGCCTTTCCAAATCATGTCCAATCAATTGGATTTAACACAGGTGGACTCCAATCAAGTTGTAAAAACATCTCAAGAACGATCAATGGAAACAGGATGCACCTGAGCTCAATTTCGAGTCTCATAACAAAGGTTCTGAATACTTATGTTAATAAGGTATTTCTGTTTTTCATTTGTAATACATTTGCCAAAAATGTCTTATTGTCATTATGGGGTATTGTGTGTAATTTAATCAATTTTAGTATAAGGCTGTAAAGTAACAAAATGTGGAAAAGTCAAGGGGTCTAAATTCTTTCTGAAGGCACTGTATATGTCGGTTGTTTTGCTCTATGACGCCCACAGGCCTCACAAGACTCCCAGTACCAGTCCATTTTTTTATGGAAGTCTAGTATATGGAGATTTTTTAATGCCCAAAATATGTGGTTAAATACAGGGCCGGTCCTGGACGTTCTGCCGCCCTAGGCTAGACAAAAAAAATCGCAGCTAAAAGTTGGAGGAACAGAACATAATAGCAGCCTAATTAATAGGCCTATGCTACAAATTGAACACGTTGTTTATTTAACACATCTGGTTAGTACGCTATATAATCAGTTCAATGTCAATAACATAGCCTAATATTTTCAATCTGATTACATTGATAAAATCACCAATGCCGTGGACGTTCTGCGAGACTAAAATAATTACATCTTAGACATCCTTATGAATCTAAGCATAGCAATTTCAAAAGTGACCTTTCCACCCAGACAGAGGCTCTACTGACGCAGAAAACTGTACTTTTCAACTGCTGGCTACTCATCCGTTGTTTTACCCAACAACAGAAGTGCTTCCCTAAAAGCTGCCTTTTAAACAAACATCTTCTCTTTTCAGAAAGAGAAAAGCTCAATTAATAGGTAGTTACAGTCTTGATAGGTAGTTACAGTTACAGTCTATCCAATTGGTAGTTACAGTCTTGCCTCATCGCTGCAACTCCCATACGGACTCGGCAGAGGCGAAGGTCGAGAGCCGTGTGTCCTCCGAAACACAACCCAACCAAGCCGCACTGCCCACCTAACCTTGAAGCCAGCCGCACCAATGTGTCGGAGGAAACACCTGGCGACCGTGTCAGCGTGCACTGCTGCCGGCCCGTCACAGGAGTCACTAGTGCGCGATGTGACAAGGACATCCCTACCGGCCAAACCCTCCCCTAACCCGGATGATGCTGGGCCAATTGTGCGCAGCCCCATGGGTCTCCCGGTCGTGGCCGGATGCGACAGAGCCTGGACTCAACCCAGAACCTCTAGTGCGTTGACCAGTGCGCAACTCGGGAGGCAAATTATGCATAGAACGCTTGATATGATCTGGATGCGTTGTACGTATATATTTCAAAATATGAATCAAACAATATATATCCTTTTTGCCCTTTTCTTTAACAAAGTGTATGTGATACCCTCACTCAATTCGAGCCCTGGTTTTGATCAAACACACCAAGCCCTTCCCAGACACGGAGGTATTTAATCAGTGCATGCGACAGTATTGGAGTATTTGGCCGATATCTATGGATAGGATAATTGTGTCTGTCAAACAGGTAGTCTTACCACGTATTTATTGGAAGATGAAGAAGTAAGCTCCAATTATTTATGTACAGTAATTCTATATTTAGGCCCATAAAAAAATGTGGTGCACGCGTGCACATATAGAAGGTCCCTTACCAGGCATAAGGGAGTTTTACTTGAACCCTTGCACCGGAGAGTTACATTGTTGCTATCATTATGCAACCTACTACCTATAGGAGAACAAGTTTCTTATTAATAATATCCCACCTGTAACGATCGTCGTAATCCTCCTCCTCGGACGAGGAGGAGAGGCGAGAAGGATCAGACCAATATGCAGAGTGGTTAGTGTTCATATTTAATGAAAATAGAATGAACACTTAACATACAAAACAACAAACGTGACAAACCGCAAACAGTCCCGTGTGGTACAAACACAGACACGTGATACAACCACCCACAGCCACCACGTGAATCACAGGCTGCCTAAGTATGATTCTCAATCAGGGACAACGATTGACAGCTGTCTCTGATTGAGAATCATACCCGGCCGAACACAAACAACCCAACATAGAACAAACACATCGACAACCCACCCCAACTCACGCCCTGACCAACTAAAATAATACAAGAGAAAGGAAAAACAGGTCAGGAACGTGACATAACCCCCCCCTTAAGGTGCGAACTCCGGGCGCACCAGCATAAAGTCTAGGGGAGGGTCTGGGTGGGCGTCTGTCCACGGTGGCGGCTCTGGCGCTGGTCGTGGTCCCCACCCCACCATAGTCAAACCCCGCTTCCTTGGCCTCCTCCCAATGGCCACCCTCCATGTCAATCCCACTCTACCAAAGGGCAGCACCGGACTGAGGGGCCACACCGGAATGAGGGACCACACCGGAATGAGGGGCGGATCCTGGCTGGCTGGCTCTGGCGGATCCTGGCTGGCTAGCTCTGGCGGATCCTGGCTGGCTGGCTCTGGCGGATCCTGGCTGGCTGGCTCTGGCGGCTCCTGGCTGGACGGCTCTGGCGGCTCCTGGCTGGACGGCTCTGGCGGCTCCTGGCTGGACGGCTCTGGCGGCTCCTGGCTGGACGGCTCTGGCGGCTCCTGGCTGGACGGCTCTGGCGGCTCCTGGCTGGACGGCTCTGGCGGCTCCTGGCTGGACGGCTCTGGCTGGTCCTGGCTGGACGGCTCTGGCTGGTCCTGGCTGGACGGCTCTGGCTGGTCCTGGCTGGACGGCTCTGGCTGGTCCTGGCTGGACGGCTCATCACAGACGGACAGCTCTGACGGTGCTGTGCAGGCAGACATTTCATACAGCGCTGGGCAGGCAGACAGCTCAGACACTGGCTGCGCTGGAGAGGAGGAAGGCTCTGACAGCGCTGGACAGGTGGGAGCAGCTGGAGAGAGAACCCGGAGAGACAGCCTGGTGCGGGGGGCTGCCACCGGTGGACTGGTACGTGGAGGTGGCACCGGGTATACCGGACCGTGAAGGAGGACACGCGCTCTTGAGCACCGAGCCTGCCCAACCTTACCAGGTTGAATGGTCCCCGTAGCCCTGCCAGTGCGGCGAGGTGGAATAGCCCGCACTGGGCTATGCTGGCGAACCGGGGACACCATTCGTAAGGCTGGTGCCATGTATGCCGGCCCGAGGAGACGCACTGGAGGCCAGATGCGTTGGGCCGGCTTCATGACATCCGGCTCGATGCCCAACTTAGCCCTACCAGTGCGGCGAGGTGGAATAGCCCGCACTGGGCTAAGCACGCGTACTGGGGACACCGTGCGCTTTACCGCATAACACGGTGTCTGACCAGTACGACGCCCTCTCACTCCACGGTAAGCACGGGGAGTTGGCTCAGGTATCCTACCCGGCTTTGCCACACTCCTCGTGTGCCCCCCCCCCCCAAGAAATTTTTGGGTCTGACTCTCGAGCTCCCAACCGCGTCGCCGCGCTGCCTCCTCATACCAGCGCCTCTCTGCCTTCGCTGCCTCCAGCTCCGCCTTGGGACGGCGATATTCCAGGGTCCTTTGCCGTCCAGGATCTCCTCCCAAGTCCAGGAGTCCTGGGTTTTTTCCCACTGCTGTCGCCTCCCTTCTCCACTCCGCTTGGTCCTAGATTGGTGGGTGGTTCTGTAACGATCGTCGTAATCCTCCTCCTCGGACGAGGAGGAGAGGCGAGAAGGATCAGACCAATATGCAGAGTGGTTAGTGTTCATATTTAATGAAAATAGAATGAACACTTAACATACAAAACAACAAATGTGACAAACCGCAAACAGTCCCGTGTGGTACAAACACAGACACGCGATACAACCACCCACAGCCACCACGTGAATCACAGGCTGCTTAAGTATGATTCTCAATCAGGGACAACAATTGACAGCTGTCTCTGATTGAGAATCATACCCGGCCGAACACAAACAACCCAACATAGAACAAACACATCGACAACCCACCCCAACTCACGCCCTGACCAACTAAAATAATACAAGAGAAAGGAAAAACAGGTCAGGAACGTGACACCACCGGTTATCACACATGGCACGACCCCATAATTGTTTAAGTTACAATAAAAATAGCACTTTCATGTTAAATATTTAACATATATTTTAATATTCCTGTAGAACTGTAAAACAGAGTAAGATACTTTGAGCTTTGGAAACAAGTCCTTTCATAAATGCATGTCGGGCCTTGTTTCACTGGAGCAGTGTAAAATAAGCTTTATGTCAATGACCCCTTAACGATTTTCGTTAATTTACATATCGAATTTGATTGTCCAACATCAGTTTCAGCAGTAAACAAATCTAAATCTATTTTATACTTGAGATTCTTCAAAGTAGCCACCCTTTGCCTTGATGACAGCTTTGAACAATCTTGGCATTCTCTCAACCAGATTCACCTGGAATGCTTTTCCAACAGTCTTGAAGGAGTTCCCACTTATGCTGAGCACTTGTTGGCTGCTTTTCCTTCACTCTGCAGTCCAACTCATCCCAAACCATCTCAATTTGGTTGAGGTCGGGTGATTGTGGAGACCAGGTAATCTGATGCAGCACTCCATTACTCTCCTTTTTGGTCAAATAGCCCTTACACAGCCTGGAGGTGTGTTGGGTCATTGTCCTGTTGAAAAACAAATGATAGTCCCGCTATGCGCACAACAGATGGGTTGGCGTATCGCTGCAGAATGCTGTGATAGCCATGCTAGTTAAGTGTGCCTAAATAAATCAACAATGTCACCAGCAAAGCACCCCCACACCATCACACCTCCCCCTCCATGTTTCACGGTAGGAACCACACATGCAGAGATCATCCGTTCACCTACTCTGCGTCTCACAAAGACATGGTTGGAACCCAAAATCTCAAATTTGAACTCATCAGACCTAAGGACAGATTTCCACCGGTCTAATGTCCATTGCTTGTGTTTCTTGGCCCAAGCAGGTCTCTTCTTCTTATTGGTGTCCTTTAGTAGTGGTTTCTTTGCAGCAATACAACCATGAAGGCCTGATTCACACAGTCTCCTCTGAACAGTTGATGTTGAGATGTGTCTGTTACCTGAACTCTGTGAAACATTTATTTGGGCTGCAATTTCTGAGGCTGGTAACTCTAATGAACGTATCCTCTGCAGCAGAGGTAACTTCCTTTCCTGTGGCAGTTCTCATGAAAACCAGTTTCATCATAGCGCTTGATGATTTTTGCGACTGCACTTGAAGAAACTTTCAATGTTCTTGAAATTTTCCAGATTGACTGACTTTCATGTCTTAAAGTAAAGATGGACTGTCATTTCTCTTTGCTTATTTGAGCTGTTCTTGCCATAATATGGACTTGGTTTTTTACCAAATAGGGCTATCTTCGGAATACCACCCCTACCTTATCACAACACAACTGATTGGCTCAAACGCAATAAGAAGGAAAGACATTCAATTGTGTTGGTTGTCCATAGCTTATGCCTGCCCATACCATAACTCCACTGCCACCATGGGAAAGTCTGTTCACAATGTTGACATCAGAATACCGCTCGCCTACACAACGTCATACACATGTCTATGGTTCTGAGGCAGGTTGGATGCACTGCCAAATTCTCTAAAACGACGTTGGAGGTGGCTTATGGCAGAGAAATGACATTCAATTATCTGGCAACATCTCTGGCAGACATTCCTGCACTCAGCATGCCAATTGCATGCTCTCTCAGAACTTGAGACATCTGTGGCATTGTGTTGTGTAATAAAACTGCACATTTTAGAGTGGCCTTTTACTGCCCCAGCACAAGGTGCACCTGTGTAATGATCATGCTGTTTAATCAGCTTCTTGATATGCCACACCTGTCATGTGGATTATCTTGGCAAAGGAAGCATTTCACTAACAGGGATGTAAACGAATTTATGAGAAAAAAGCTTTTAGTGCGTATTGAACATTCCTGGGATCTATTATTTCAGCTCATGAAACTTGGGGGGAACACTTTACACGTTGTGTTCTTATTTTTGTTCAGTGTACATAACATTGTAGCAAACGTTAGGGCAGGGAAATGAACCTGAGTTGCTGGCATGAAAGGCAAACACCCTACTCATTGCGCCAATATGATTGTAAAAGTTTCTAACAAATGATTACATGCTTCAGATAGCAAGATTGCTACACTGCCCCCTCCAAACAGGAAGGCATGTCCCTGTGATTCAAGCGACCGCTGCCCCCTCACATGTACGGTTGTGCGTTCCCTATGGCCTCACGGCCGTCATCCTACTTCTGACACCAGTGTAGTGAAAAACGGGGCAGGAAAGCAAACCCAGGTGGCTGGTGTAAAAGGCAAACAGCCTACACATCGTACCAATAGGATTAAAACCTCTACGGGATCGGTGTTGTTGTTGAGCTAACATAGGCTAATGTGATTAGCATGAAGTTGTAAGTAACAAAAACTATTCCCAGGACATAGACATATCTGATATTGTCAAAAAGCTTAAATTATTGTTCATCTAACTGCACTGTCCAATTTACAGTAGCTATTACAGTGAAATAATACCATGCTATTGTTTGAGGAGAGTGCACAATTATGAACTTGAAAATGTATTAATAAACAAATTAGGCACATTTGGGCAGTCTTGATACAACATTTTGAACAGCTATGCAATGGTTCATTGGATCAGTCTAAAACTTTGCACTGCTGTAATCTAGTGGCCACTATCTAAATTGTGCCTGGGCTGGATTAATACATTATGGCCTTTCTCTTGCGTTTCAAAGATGATGGTATTATCTTATACCAGATCTAATGTGTTATATTCTCCTACATTAATTTCACATTTCCACAAATGTTAGTGTTTCCTTTCAAATGGTATTTAAGAATATGCATATCATTGCTTCAGGTCCTGAGCTACAGGCAGTTAGATTTGGGTATGTAATTTTAGGCGAAAATATATATATTTTTAAAGGGTTTTTAAAGGGTTTTTTAAAGGGAGTTTTTAACTGACCTGTTGAGAATTGTAACGTGGCTCAAATAGCGAGGATCAGTACAATATTTTAATTCCTGTGCAATTAATACTGTGTAATTAGTGGCCCTAACTGATTTGAATAAAAAACAATTCACATTCATGTCCAATTCCATTTTATTCAAAGCAAATATAGTACATTGCAGCAGTTTATGTGTTGCCCGATATACCTTGTTTTACAACAAAATATGGTTTCTTCACTAACTGTCAAGGGCAGCAACCACTCTATCACATACCTTGAACGAACGTGTCTCGTGATACAGATATTACAATAACGAGTGCGTGCGTGTACGGGCATGCTCTGCTCTTTTGCCCACATTTCTTTGCGGAGTATCAACATTCCGCCCCACCCCGAAGAAACAACCATCACTGTACCTAAAACAGGAAGCAACGAGACATACTTTTTTACGAAGACAGTCTGTGAAAACAACGTCAAACCGTGGAAGAAAATACGTTATTGTCCACGAGAAGAGAAACTACACATCAAAATCACAGCCTCTTATTGTGGATGCATTTGATTCAATCTAAACGGAGAAGGGTATGTAAAAGACAGTCGAAAACGAAACGAAAATAATAGTACATTGTGGTTGTAGCAGCGCGCAACCATGTGACGAATACGTTGTAATTCTGTTGACAGCTGTTTTGTTGCGCTGATTGCGCATCAACCGATTTAGTAAACATGTACGCTGTCTTGTTTAGTCTGTAAGAGCTCGTTAGGTTTCCACCTGCATAAGATGCGAGGAATGTCGTGTTATTCATCAGTTCTATTCGATGTTTGACAAAGCGACACATGCCTATTGTCAATACGCATATATTTCTATAGCCTCACTTAGGCCTTCAGAACAAAATAGGCTAGACTGTCACTGTCGGTCGAAGATCACATCATGCTATCACAGTGAATGTCACAATAAGTTTTCCTCCAAGTAGTGTTCACGCCAACTCACAGTTGAATATGATGCTAGTACAGGCACCGTGGCAAAAACAATTTCATAAAGGAGTGGATGGAGAGAGCGTGAAAAACACCCTATTATAAACCTAGTTAGGTCGCCGAGGAAGATGTAAACAAGACTAACATCATATAGCCTACCTGTAGTCCACAACGAGATGCACTGTCTGGACCTGCTGTGTTTTATAATCTAAGCCTATTTTATTCTAGCTGGTGAGAGCTGGCGTTATCTACAATGTTTCTGTTTTCAGAATGCATTTCACACTACAAGACATCTGTTACATAATTAGTTAGCTCGCACACGGAGAAGGAACCAAACAAACAGAAACGCGTAGGCCTACTCCCTTTTACTGATTTGAATTGATTTGTTTACATGTAGGTTAGTCACCTAACCAGGCTAATGCGGATCAGAAAAAAAAAACATTTGACCCCAAAGCCATCCTCTATCTTGATGTGCTGCGTTCTATAAATAAAAACACATGCACATGAGTGGGTCTTTCTGTCTGAACCCCACTGATTTAGTGAATGAAAAGCCTATAGCCACGGTTCTCTTCAGGACTCGTAACAAAGAATAGAGGAGAAAGGGAACTGATACCAGACCTGGGTTCAAACTGGACCCAGATGGGTGCACGGTGCACAGTGCACTTTTGGGACTATTTCCAAAATATGTCAAATACTATTATAGCCCAGGTCTAAACTGACAGACTTACGTCATCGACATGTGTCCTCTTCTAAGTGCTGTTTTCAAAGAGGACATCTGGTAGTAGCAAGTGAACGAAACACTAACCCCCGACTGAATTGAGAGGAGAAAGAAAAGGAATCTGTAAGATCAATGTGTTGTGTGCAAAAAAATACAATGTACATCTCTTGTGGTGGAGAAGTGCGACCATTCTGCCTAAGTGGAACTTTGCATTCTCAGTTGTAGTTTTGAACAGAATTGACAGGAAAGCGATAGTTCCACATGTTCCACTGAATAACCAGGTAATTGGAAGAGATTCCATAATATATTACAGAGGTGTTAACTCAGTCAGTCAAAATGGCTCAGCTGTTTAACAGTCACATGTCTTGGTGCTTTAATGTTCCTTCATTTGCCTTTCACAAAGCACGCCTTCTCGCACCTGACACACTGCGTGAACACGATTTTGAGTGTGTCTATTGGCTATAACCCTCAGGTTGTCCTGATTATAAGTTGGGATGTTTTGTGACTATTCATACTATTCTGGTTGTTGCTGCTGTAGAGACGCAGGGGAATGCCTGGGTCTCTACGAAACCAGAGCAACAGTAAAGTCTTCTAGTTCTTTCCTCAAGCTGGTCCATATTAGACATGCATATATCGAGGTATGAAGTAGCTTACAGATGCAATATAAGACTTGAAATGTGTGGAAATGTATCTGTGGAAATGTTATCCTGTGTGGGAATGAACACGGAAGTGGATTTTTCTGTGTATCTTAGAGAGTCTCCTGTTTGCATGTCTAATATGCGTGTGTGTGTAGGTGTACATGTCTGCATGTGCATGCCTGTGCAAGCAGGTGAATCACCAAGGTAACTTCCGTCCTCACACTCTCACCAACTTCCTCCCTTCTGTCTATCTCACTTCCTCCCCTGTCTGCGCCAGTTGGTGTTGCTTTCAGGCAGGTTGATTCATATCACCTTGAACCTCGTCATGTGACGCAAGGGAGGTGCAACCCGACTCTTCGTGCGCACAGAAAGCCATGATGATGACAGCATAGTTGGCTGACGTGTTGAGTTCACCCAGCATGGTCGGACCGTGCGTAGTGTCTACAACGTGCAGTAGAAACAGATGGCGGGGATTATTTTCATGCCACCTGTGCCAAGTTTAGAAATCCCCGCTTTTAGTGGTGAACCCCAGGTGCCCGTGGATTGTGTAAGCTGTGGGCGAAGAGTATCAACGTACACTCCAGAAACAACGCTCTCTGGGAACACGATGCATATCAGGGGATTTAGGCATGTCCATAAAGCAGAAAATACACACACAAACCAACATCGACACCGGTCCTTAGGGCTGAGATTTATATTGCTGTACTCTTAAATGCCTCCCTACGTTACTTATTTAGCCTGGTGAGAAGACTAATGATACTCCACTTGATACGATCTCTCTCACTCTTCAAAGGCATCAGGGTTGTTTTTGATCTCAGATTTGTTCTGGAGGATTCTACAGAACATAACCCGAGGATACTACCCCAAACACATTTCTCTGCTGTGAAGGTCCTCCAGAAATCACAGAATATAGTCTTCAGTGTTGGCTTCTTCTGCCCAGGGGTTTGGGAGAGACTGTGTGGCAGTATGAGAGTTAAGTGAAGGACAGGCCGCTGCCTGGAACTGGAAACATCACAGGTCATATGGAGTATCAGGACGAGATATTATGGAGCGGAGAACAACTGTCCAAACTTCCTACTGTAAAAGACACAGCTGTCCGCATCAATGATTCAGTGCTGACTGAATGGGCCTAAAGCAAAGCTCGATTCTGCCGCTCATTTCTGGGCTTGCTGAGTAGAACAGGACCACAGTGATGCTGCAATGGGGTCTATACTGGCATTTCTGCACATTTTGGACTTAGACAGTGGACCGTGGTGTGACCATGGTGTTTACGGTCATCCTTTCTGTGAACTTCTAAAATGACAAAAACGTCTTGAAGCCCAGTGAACAGGGGATTAGGACAGTGCCTTGCCCACAAGCATGACCTTCAAACACTCACACATCTCTCTTCCCAGAGCTTGAGGGAGCGATGAGTAGAGAGCAAAGGAAGGAGTAGAAGTGAAAGAGGAGAAGATCGGGAGAAAGAAACCAGGACAGAGAGATATTTAAACAGTAGCCTTTCTCTTCCCAGAGATTGAGAGAGATGAGTATGGAGGCGAAAGGAAGAAGTGAAAGAGGATTACATACAGAGATAAGAAACAGGGATAGAGAAACATGAGCCTCTCTCCTAGTAAAGTTTTCTTCCATCCAACTCTGTCTCCACGTTCAAGTTCACTAGACACGAAACGCAATGAAAAATGTACTGAAACAAGGATGGGATAACATGAACTTGTCCAATAAGAAACATTCTTTTTTTATATTCTGTCGCAAAAAAAAAATCCGTTGTGTGCCCTCATGAACACGACCTAGATTGCTGTACACCAGATGCTCTCTCCAAGGACAGATGTTGACCTCTGACCCTGGCTCTAGTGTCACTACCAGGGACTTAGTATCACTGAGTTTCTCCAAGTGGGTTACGCAACCCCTTGGGCACCTGGAGGGTTAAATGAAGCACTTGTCCACCTTCCACAAGGACGACTGTCGTCCTTCCACAAGGACGACAAACAAGCAAGATTTCTGGCTCTCACAGACCTGTAACTTCTTCTTTAAGAGGCTCCTCTGTCCTCCACTCGTTACCTGTATTAATGGCACCTGTTTGAACTTGTTATCAGTATAAAAGACACCTGTCCACAACCTCAAACAGTCACACTCCAAACTCCACTATGGCCAAGACCAAAGAGCTGTCAAAGGACACCAGAAACAAAATTGTAGACCTGCACCAGGCTGGGAAGACTGAATCTGCAATAGGTAAGCAGCTTGGTTTGAAGAAATCAACTGTGGGAGCAATTATTAAGAAAGACATACAAGACCACTGATAATCTCCCTCGATCTGGGGCTCCACATTTTGGGGTCAAAATGATCACAAGAACGGTGAGCAAAAATCCCAGAACCACACGGGGGGACCTAGTGAATGACCTGCAGAGAGCTGGGACCAAAGTAACAAAGCCTACCATCAGTAACACACTACGCCGCCAGGGACTCAAATCCTGCAGTGCCAGACGTGTCCCCCTGCTTAAGCCAGTACATGTCCAGGCCCGTCTGAAGTTTGCTAGAGAGCATTTGGATGATCCAGAAGAAGATTGGGAGAATGTCATATGGTCAGATGAAACCAAAATATAACTTTTTGGTAAAAACTCAACTCGTCGTGTTTGGAGGACAAAGAATGCTGAGTTGCATCCAAAGAACACCATACCTACTGTGAAGCATGGGGGTGGAAACATCATGCTTTGGGGCTGTTTTTCTGCAAAGAGACCAGGACCACTGATCCGTGTAAAGGAAAGAATGAATGGGGCCATGTATTGTGAGATTTTGAGTGAAAACCTCCTTCCATCAGCAAGGGCATTTGAAGATGAAACGTGGCTGGGTCTTTCAGCATGACAATGATCCCAAACACACCGCCCGGGCAACGAAGGAGAGGCTTCGTAAGAAGCATTTCAAGGTCCTAGAGTGGCCTAGCCAGTCTCCAGATCTCAACCCCATAGAAAATCTTTGGAGGGAGTTGAAAGTCCGTGTTGCCCAGCAACAGCCCCAAAACATCACTGCTCTAGAGGAGATCTGCATGGAGGAATGGGCCAAAATACCAGCAACAGTGTGTAAAAACCTTGTGAAGACTTACAGAAAACGTTTGACCTCTGTCATTGCCAACAAAGGGTATATAATAAACTTTTGTTATTGACCAAATACTTATTTTCCACCATAATTTGCAAATAAGTTCATAAAAAATCCTACAATGTGATTTTCTGGATTTTTTTTTCTCATTTTGTCTGTCATAGTTGAAGTGTACCTATGATGAAAATTACAGGCCTCTCTCATATTTTTAAGTGGGAGAACTTGCACAATTGGTGGCTGACTAAATACTTTTTTGCCCCACTGTATATTAGCTCATTTCCATGGAATAGCCACACACATACACACCAGCCCCGCACGTTATCTGACATAATGACAGGAAATCTGTTTGTGTGTGTGGGGTGTGTGAGAGAGACCGAGATGATGAGTGAGTGTATTGGTCTGCATTCAGCACCATGGACAGGGCAGTGTTTCTCACCCTTACTAAGACCACACACAGCTGGGAGATACTACTGGCATGTATAACCTTCTGGGACTTTATCATTGTGGCCAGTTAACACTGATGATATGAGGACTTAGAGGGAGCGAGTCATGGCACCGTTCTCCCCTGATATCTTAGAATTATATCTTAGTCCCATGGGAAAACTGCTCAGCAGCACTGTGAATTGTTTTCTTGTCTTTCTCAATCTCCGGAGTTAACTCCGAATAGAGAGTGTCTACTTCACTCAGTGTGCTCGCTGACCCTGTGTTTGGTACAGTGACCAGAATAACGTGTCAAAGAGGAGGAAACTCAAATGTTTAGAGCAACGTTTAGGTTTGTTGTTCTCTGAGCCTGTAAAATGTATACACCCAGTGATGGGAACAAGAATATGTGTTCATTCTGTCAAACTTGAGAAGTGTATCACATTGTGTCTTGATTTTATTGTGCCCGCTGTTTGTATTACAGGATAATCCATAGTTCCTTCTGTCAGCAATCATAAATAGCTCTTTATCCCTAAAGGACGATTTATGTTGCAGGAAAGTAATATCCGTTTCAGTCTCGCAGGTTGGGAAGCAGAAGAGATGAATATTTATGTATCTATTTCTCACTGTAGAGAAGGAGATGGCTTTTTCTGTTGATACTTAAAACCATCACTCTCAGATGGAGATCTGGAGGTATGGCTTATGAATTGAGCTGTGATGCCTTTATCTCCAAGTTGGTACATGTTTAAAATGGTGAATTCTCCTCTCTTACACTATGGGAGAGCAGTCATTTACAGTTGAAGTCAGAAGTTTACATACACCTTAGCCAAATACATTTAAACTCAGTTTTTCACAATTCCTGACATTTAATCCAAGTAAAAATTCCCTGTCTTAGGTCAGTTAGGATCACCACTTTATTTTAAGAATGTGAAATGTCAGAATAATACTGGAGAGAATTATTTCTTTCAGCTTTTTTTTCTTTCATCACATTCCCAGTGGGTCAGAAGTTTACATACACTCAATTAATATTTGGTAGCATTGCCTTTAAATTGTTTAGCTTGGGTCAAATGTTTCGGGTAGCCTTCCACAAGCTTCCCACAATAAGTTGGGTGAAATTTGGCCCATTCCTCCTGACAGAGCTGGTGTAACTGAGCCAGGTTTGTAGGCCTCCTTGCTCGCACACGCTTTTTCAGTTATGCCCACATATTTTCTATAGGATTGAGGTCAGGGCTTTGTGATGACCACTCCAATACCTGGACTTTGTTGTCCTTTGGCCATTTTGCCACAACTTTGGAAGTATGCTTGGGGTCATTGTCCATTTGGAAGACCCATTTGAGTCCAAGCCTTAACTTCCTGACTGATGTCTTGAGATGTTGCTTCAATATATCCACATCCATTTTCCATCCTCATGATGCCATCTATTTTGTGAAGTGCACCAGCCCCTCCTGCAGCAAAGCACCCCCACAACATGATGCTGCCACCCCCGTGCTTCACGGTTGGGATGGTGTTCTTCGGCTTGCAAGCCTCCCCCTTTCTCCTCCAAACATAACAATGGTCATTATGGCCAAACAGTTCTATTTTTGTTTCATCAGACCAGCGGACATTTCTCCAAAAAGTACGATCTTTGTCCCCATGTGCAGTTGCAAACCGTAGTCTGGCTTTTTTATGGCGGTTTTGGAGCAGTGTCTTCTTCCTTGCTAAGCGACCTTTCAGGTTATATCGATATAGGACTCGTTTTACTGTGGATATAGATACTTTTGTACCTGTTTTCTCCATCATCTTCACAAGGTCCTTTGCTGTTGCTTCTAGGATTGATTTGCACTGTTCGCACCAAAGTACGTTCATCTCTAGGAGACAGAACGCGTCTCCTTCCTGAGCGGTATGACAGCTGCATGGTCCCATGGTGTTTATACTTGCGTACTATTGTTTGTACAGATGAACGTGCTACCTTCAGGCCTTTGTAAATTGCTCCCATGGATGAACCAGACTTGTGGAGGTCTACAATTTCTTTTCTGAGGTCTTGGCTGATTTCTTTTGATTTTCCCATGATGTCAAGCAAAGAGGCACTGAGTTTGAAGGTAGGCCTTGAAATACATCCACAGGTACACCTCCAATTGACTCAGGCTAATTGACATAATTTATCAGAAGCTTCTAAAATCATGACATCTTTTCTGTAATTTCCAAGCTGTTTAAAGGCACAGTCAACTTGGTGTATGTAAACTTCTGACCCACTGGAATTGTGATACAGTGAATTATAAGTGAAATAATCTGTCTGTAAACAATTGTTGTAAAAATGACTTGTGTCATGTACAAAATAGATGTCCTAACCGACTTGCCAAAACTATAGTTTGTAAACAAGAAATTTGTGGAGTGGTTGAAAAACGAGTTTTAATGACTCCAACCTAAGTGTATGTAAACTTCCGACTTCAACTGTACATCCTCCGTGGATAGAGAGTGGACATACATTTTAAACAAACTCCCAGTTTCTTATGGGACTAGTATTAAATAAAAAAAATCCATTAACTACTAGCTATCAGACAAACAACCCACTGACAGTAGATGAAGGCAGTATGTTGATATGAGGAAAAGTGTATGAGGTATTTTGTAATGAATTAAGCCTCTCAGCCAGACCAAATCAAAATATTTGAGTCTCATGGCCCTAGGTAACAGACAGCAGAGTAATCACACAAGCAGAACTTAGTCAGAGGGACTATAGATAATTGCTCATATGCACTGATGGCTGTGTGCTTCAGTGCTGTGAGTGCTGGCCTATATGTGAAGAGGGTCGTCCTATAATTAGCATGCTTCCCTGGTGCTGTATCTCCCGTACAACCTTCAAATAGAATAGGCAAAGTTCATGTCCCCGGGGGGGGGTCATTCTCATCCACTGTCTCTCAGTCTCTTTATGTTCTCTTCCCCTGCCTGTAGTCTACCTCCCATTTGATTTGCTAAGTGTTTGAGTCATAGAATCTTATAGAGGCCTTATAGAGGCATGGAACGGATCATCCTGTGTTGGATTGGAGGCTGCTGTGTAGAAGTTTAATTACAGCATAGCTTTTTCTTTTATTGTTATGCAACGGCCATGTTTTGCAAGTCCTCACAGGCTCCCGTTGTGGTTGTGTAATATTTATTTCAGGGAAACCTCATCCCGGAAGGCCAGGTACTGTATTCTCTCACCACTTTTTTTGTGACGTAGATATTCTCTGGGTGTTATTTATGGTTTCCCAGAACCTTGCAGATAATACGTTCACAGAGTATCTCACACTCCCAACCTTGGGAAGAATGTTAACACGTTGTCAGTGTGGTTACTTGAAAGGTGGTCTTGTTCACAGGCAAAGCCAGGAATGCATTTAATCTTTCTAGTCTGGAGAAAGATGGCAAAGCAGCATTCAGAAGGGTCGGCGTCTTACTTTGGTTTGCTAGTCTTTTGTCAATTTGTTTTCTGCGTTACATTTTCATCTAGCCTAGTTGTCTTGTCTTTCTTGGTTATAGCTATTGAACTACGTAACCATGCCTACATGATTGAGACCTCACACCAGAGAGTGTTGTTTTAAGAAAGGATTAAAACTTGTTTCAGGACCTTGCTCCATAAGAGAACTGAGCTAGCCAAAGCTCAGGTTATATGGCAGTTGTACAAAGTATGTCATTTTCTGTTAGTAACAGCAGATGAATTCCAAAGCCAACGTGTATTCCGTTTTGTAGTTAACTGAAGTCGTGGCTGTGCGTGACTACCATGCTCATGTGTTTGGGAGCCTACTGTAAACGAACCAGCTGGCCAACTATTGTGATGATATATTTTTCGCCCTTTAAAAGGGACAGTGGAACCATCACCAGGCTACTCTGATCTGCTAAGACCTCTTTTTGTTTTGAAGGGAAGCGTTGAATTCACAGAGCAACTCGCATACACTCCTCCTCTCTTTGCTTTCAGCAGTCTGCTGAAATCTATCACCCAATAACTCCGGCATCATGGCTGCTTTCAGTCTCACCTGTCTGTTTGAAAATGGAGACGTTCTCAAGATGACAGGCGGTGTGCTCTGGTGGTGGGATGAGCTTCCAGAAAGGCCCGTAGCAACAAAGCTGGAGTTTTTTGGCTCTGGATCTGAAAGACCTATTTAATTGTAATGGCTATCGAGATGCTGCTTTGTACTCTACTGTTTCTAATCTTAAGCCATATGCAGTAGTATACTGTATGAGACATCAAGGGCTACATTTGGCCTCTGAAAAATGCTCTAATCTGCTCTATACTGTATATGCTGTAGGTAATACTCACTATATTGCGGAGGTAATCATCCTGTAACTATACATGCCGTAGGTAATACTCACTATATTGCGGAGGTAATCATCCTGTAACTTTCTTTTATGATGTCCATGAGAAAAGGTTGTTCCCGAACATTTACTTTAAACTCACATTTGTAATCACAACCGCTACACAGTAATCGTAAAAGAAAAGTTAGGAGATTGTAGCTGCTGCAATATTGTGATTATTAAAGGGTCAATCTGCAGTTCAAATAATAATAATAATAGTAAGGCATCTCCACCACTGTTTTGGGAAAAAGCTGAGGGATGGGGCTGGAGAAAAGTAACCACTCTCAAATTCATAGACAGAGCTCTGGATTCAAGGGCCGACCATCCATTTCATAAAAATATATAGTTTTACCATGTTTTGCGGCCATACAGTGTTTCTTTACATTTACAGTTGAAGTCGGAAGTTTACATACACTGAGGTTGGAATTAAAACTCGTTTTTCAACCACTCCACAAATTTCTTGTTAACAAACTATAGTTTTGGCAAGTCGGTTAGGACATCTACTTTGTGCATGACACAAGTCATTTTTCCAACAATTATTTACAGACAGATTATTTCACTTATAATTCAGTGTATCACAATTCCAGTGGGTCAGAAGTTTACATACACTAAGTTGACTGTGCCTTTAAACAGCTTGGAAAATTCCAGAAAATGAGGTCATGGCTTTAGAAGCTTCTGATAGGCTAATTGACATAATTTGAGTCAATTGGAGGTGTACCTGTGGATGTATTTCAAGGCTTACCTTCCAACTCAGTGCCTCTTTGCTTGACATCATGGGAAAATCAAAAGAAATCAGCCAAGACCTCAGAAAAAAATTGTAGACCTCCACAAGTCATCCATGGGAGCAATTTCCAAACGCCTGAAGGTAGCACGTTCATCTGTACAAACAATAGTACGCAAGTATAAACACCATGGGACCACGCAGCCGGCATACCGCTCAGGAATTAGACGCGTTCTGTCTCCTAGAGATGAACGCACTTTGGTGCGAGAAGAGCAAATCAATCCCAGAACAACAGCAAAGGACCTTGTGAAGATGCTGGAGGAAACGGGTACAAAAGTATCTATATCCACAGTAAAACGAGTCCTATATCAACATAACCTGAAAGGCCCCTCAGCAAGGAAGAAGCCACTGCTCCAAAACTGCCATTAAAAAAAGCCAGACTACGGTTTGCAACTGCACATGGGCACAAAGATCGTACTTTTTGGAGAAATGTCCGCTGGTCTGATGAAACAAAAATAGAACTGTTTGGCCATAATGACCATCATTATGTTTGGAGGGAAAAGGGGGGGGCTTGCAAGCCGGAGAACACCATCCCACGGGAGTGGCAGCATCATGTTGTGGGGGTGCTTTGCTGCAGTAGGGACTGGTGCACTTCACAAAATAGATGTCATCATGAGGATGGAACATCTCAAGACATCAGTCAGGAAGTTAAAGCTTGGTCGCAAATGGATATTCCAAATGGACAATGACCCCAAGCATACTTCCAAAATTGTGGCAAAATGGCTTAAGGACAACAAAGTCAGGGTATTGGAGTGGCCATCACAAAGCCCTGACCTCAATCCTATAGAAATTGTGGGCAGAACTGAAAAGCGTGTGCAAGCAAGGAGGCCTACAAACCTGATTCAGTTACACCAGCTCTGTCATGAGGAATGGGCCAGAATTCACCCAAGAAGCTTGTGGATGGCTACCTGAAACGTTTGACCCAAGTTAAACAATTTAAAGGCAATGCTACCAAATACTAATTGAGTGCATGTAAACTTCTGACCAAATGGGAATGTGATAAAGGAAATAAAAGCTGAAATAAATCATTCTCTACTATTATTCTAACATAAAGTGGTGATTCCAACTGACCTAAAACAGGGAACTTTTACTAGGATTAAATGTCAGGGGTTGTGAAAAAAAATTAGTTTAAATGTATTTTGCTAAGGTGTATGTAAACGTCCGACTTCAACTGTACATTGTTAACAAACATTGGAGTGAAACAAGCGTATATTTTCCGTTTCCGATGGGGTGTGACAGTTGAACTAATCTCATGAGATATTTACAAGTTATGTTCTTCAATAATCAATGAGCATACTATATATAATTCATTTAAAAGTCCCCAAATTGATGTAGGAATCACAGATTGCCCCTTAGGTAGGCCTATTTCTGGTGCAGATCAGTGCAGAGGTCAAATAAATCCCCCCCCCCCCCCCCCCCCTACTGTGAATGCTAAAGCCAATGGAAACAGCTCCCTATTACAGCAGGATATCAGAACCCATTTGAAGCCCCGTGTGACAGAAAACAACCATCTCATCCTGTGTAGCCTGCTGTCACACGTAAGTAGGGCTGCATTCAGTCCCAACAAAAGACAACGTAACAAAAATGCATCATAGCTCCCGGCGCACACGGATCACATCTCGGATTCACTCAATGCCATTACAAGTCAATTAAGTGTTTCAGCGCGCTCATTATTTCTCATGATTTAATTGTCCAAAAGCATCACACAGTTGTTAGGATCAACGGTGTGTAGTGCTGTGCCAACCCCCTTGCGTACAGGCCCCGAGATTTGGGATATATTCAAATGCTATATCAAGCATAGTATGGGCACCACGCTCAGTGTGTTTTTAATCAGGATCTCGCTCTTTGAGACACCGGAAGTGTATTATCTGAATTCGAAATGTAAGGTAAACAGTGCTCCCTTGCTGCCAGAACAATGAGAAAAGTTTCATCAGCCACACAGTCCGTGGCTTTGTCTCTAATTCCAGACTGTTCTGCTCAATGTTTCATGTGGTAATTTGTTTCGGGCACGAGGGCTTTAAGATTTTGACCTTTTTGTTAAGGTAAAGATGAGATTGGAGCATTGATGCAGGATTTAGTCTTCATTACCTTGTCAATTGGGTCTATGTTATTACAGGAGACATCCGATTGATTTAATTCTTCATTATTTTCTGGCCTCTGGACTAAAACCTAATTATGACAAGATAAAGCCTATTTCTATAATGAATATGAACTTGGTGGGTTGAGATGATTAAATATAAAAGCACTAAACCTCTCTCTAAAAGCTTCACTTATACAAAAGTTTAACTTGAACCCTAAATGGTTCTCAAGTAGATTACTAAGAAAAGCTCATCCATTGTTTAAAAATTGCCTTTGTGCAAATTGCCATATTAATTCAATCGAAAATCAAACCTTTTTCAAACAAGCATTGCAGAGCTGGTTACAATTTCAATTTCGTCCCCCAGAAAAGATAGAACAAATATTATGGTTGAACTCAAATTTGCTGGTTTATAAGACATGTATGTATGGAAAGATGATGGGTATTTTGTTTTTAAATGATATTGTAAATTGGAATGGTAGAGTTGTGTCTTTTATGGAGTTATCGGAATTGTATAGGAAGGTCTGTTCAATCCAACCATTACAACCAACTGATTAAAGCATTACCCCCAAAATGGAGGAGGCAAGTGGCAATTCCAATCAAATCAAATTTTATTGGTCACATACACATGGTTAGCAGATTTTAGTGCGTGTGTAGTGAAATGCTTGTGCTTCTAGTTCCGACCGTGCAGTAATATCTAACAAGTAATCTAACAATTTCACAACAACTACCTTATACACACAAGTGTAAAGGAATGAATAAGAATATGTACATATAAATACATGAATGAGCGATGGCCAAACGGCATAGGCAAGATGCAGTAGATGGTATAGAGTACAGTATATGCATATGAGATTAGTAATGTAGGGTATGTAAACATTATATAAAGTGCCATTGTTTAAGTGACTAGTGATACATTTATTACATCCAAATGTTAATTATAAAAGTGGCTAGAGAATGAGTCTGTATGTTAGCAGAAGCCACTCAATGTTAGTGATGGCTGTTTAACAGTCTGATGGCCTTGAGATAGAAACTGTTTTTCAGTCTCTTGGTCCATGCTTTGATGCACCTTTCCTGCCTCGCCTTCTGAATGATAGCGGGGTGAACAGGCAGTGGCTCAGGTGGTGGATGTCCTTGATGATCTTTTTGGCCTTCCTGTGACATCGGGTGGTGTATGTGTCCTGGAAGGCAGGTAGTTTGCCCCTGGTGATGCGTTGTGCAGACCTCACTACCCTCTGGAGAGCCTTATGGTTGTGGGCGGAGCAGTTGCCGTACCAGGCGGTGATACAGCCCAACAGGATGCTCTCGATTGTGCATCTGTAAAAGTTTGTGTTTTTGGTGACAAGCCAAATTTCTTCAGCCTCCTGAGGTTGAAGAGGCGCTATTGCTCCTTCACCATGCTGTCTGTGTGGGTGGACCATTTCAGTTTGTCCGTGATGTGTACGCCGAGGAACTTAAAACTTTCCACCTTCTCCACTACTGTCCTGTCGATGTGGATAGGGGGGTTGCTTCCTCTGCTGTTTCCTGAAGTCCACGATCATCTCCTTTGTTTTGTTGAGTGTGAGGTTATTTTCCTGACACCACACTCCGAGGGCCCTCATCTCCCTGTAGGCCGTCTCATCGTTGTTGGTAATCAAGCCTACCACTGTAGTGTCGTCTGAAAACTTGATGATTGAGTTGGAGGCGTGCATGGCCACGCAGTCATGGGTGAACAGGGAGTACAGGAGAGGGCTGAGAACACACCCTTGTGGGGCCCCAGTGTTGAGGATCAGCGGGGTGGAGATGTTGTTTCCTACTCTCACCACCTGGGGGCGGCCCATCAAAGTCCAGGACCCAGTTGCACAGGGCGGGGTCGAGACCCAGGGTCTCGAGCTTAATGACGAGTTTGGAGGGCACTATGGTGTTAAATGCTGAGCTGTAATCAATGAACAGCAATCTTACATAGGTATTCCTCCTGTCCAGATGGGTTAGGGCAGTGTGCAGTGCGGTTGCGAGAGCAGCGGGAGGAGGTAGGGAACTGGTCTGTCTGCCCAATATAAAGGATCAAAACTGGTGGAGGGACAAAAATATAATAAATAGGAAAGCATATCAGTTTCATTTGAGGACCAGGATGTTGACAGCTGTGCCATACAGACTCCAAAATAGTTGGGAAGGGATTTTTGATGTACTAATTCCATGGTACAGGGTGTATGAGTTGATATATAAAACGACGCAAGATTCAAGACTTCCTGCCTTTCAGCTAAAATGATTGTACAGAATTCTTACCACCAACAAAATGTTGAATATTTGTGGCATACAATCATCACAGCTCTGGAGATTTTGATGTGAGGATACAGACTCAATAGACCATTTGTTCTGGCATTGCCCGTAGCCTGTTTCTGGTCTCAGGTTCAGGAATGGCAGAAAATGCATAACATTGATCTAAAATTGACCCTAAAAGTAGCATTGTTTGAAGATCTGGAGAGACTTGGTCAGTCAGTTACTCATACTCTTATTAGTGAAAGTATTTATCTTCAACTCGCAATCTGTGGATTCTATTCGATCAAATTGTATGTTAAACATCACAGCGTAGTTGAAAGATATATGGCACGAAGAAATCCAAAGATGGTGGTCAGCAGAGATAGGTGGGATAGGCTGAAGGAAACTGAGGGTCGGGATGTGGAACTGGAGACAAGTGGGAGTGGAGTTGCTGGGCGAGGGATAGAATGACGGTCAAAGATAAAAGTCTAAAATAACGTTTAAAAAAAAATGTTTTGAATGACACTATGCCTGTTTGCTTGAGACTGATGCTGCGCAGGTGCTTGTACGCATGTACACATGCATATACACAAACTCGCATTCAAATGCACACATGTGACACACACGGACACACACACACATACATGCACGCATACACATGGGTAAATAGTGCCAGACATGCGCTGAAACGTACACAGTTGGCCTTGCTCTTTAGATTTTTATTTTCCTTGATGTGTTTTTATTTTGCGTGATCTGTTTTGGTTTTCCTTTTGTTTATTTGTTAATTTTGTTGGTTGTTGGTGCATTGGGGGATGGTGGCGTGGGGTGGAGAATGGAGGAAGAGGGATTTATGTGACTTATGAAGTAGTGTTTCTCTTCTTTAACGTCAGCTCTGTCGGTTTCAGTGGCAGCAGAGAGTCTCTGATTTTAAAGGAGCGTTGTATTTCCAGATGGGTCTGATACCATTCTTCTCTTTTCTCCACAGTCTCTGTTGACAACATGGGACAGCATCTAGGAAAACGCGAGCCACAGCCGCAGAGCAAGGTAAGCGTCTCAGTTGAAAATGTATGTATGCGTGAGTTTGTGCAAGTATACAGGACATTAGTGCTCAGCGATTTAACCGAAATGTTGGTTTATTTTTGTTTTTTAAAATAAGTAATTGACCAACATCAGTTAAATGATTTGTTTTCTGTGCGCTCAACGCGCTGTTTGTGCCGTTTCTCTAGAGAGATTACTCTCTGGGACATGTTGTCCAACTCATCATAGTTAAGTGAAGTAAATGTGGTAATTAACTACAATGACCAGAATCCATTACGCCTATATTGGTTCAAGCCTGCCTGTGGGGCCAGCAGACAGACACTGAGGGGAAGCACGATAGAGAGACACGAGAGGAATAGATAGCAGTTGGTCTGGTGTCTCTACCTGACAATGCATCTAATAGATTCATAGGTGTTATTTCGCCGTCTTAAAATCAACTTTGAAGAACTGCTGAAACAGTGATTTTGTCAGACAGCCGGCAGTTAGCCAGCTAGGCTAGCCTACTAGCCTGAAGGAGGACTCTT
The DNA here is from genome assembly GCF_016432855.1 of Salvelinus namaycush. NCBI lineage: Eukaryota > Metazoa > Chordata > Actinopteri > Salmoniformes > Salmonidae > Salvelinus > Salvelinus namaycush. Next base: position 557,215 of record NC_052343.1, on the reverse strand, counting down.
TGGGGAACAGAGGTAGATGGCTGGCTGGCTACTGCCTGAGCAGAGATTAGATAAAGACTTGAAATAAAATAATAAATCATCAAATATATATCGATTTTATTTATTTTTTAAATTTTATTATATGTACACAACAACTGAAATATTTTATTAAAGTAAGGTGAATTACGGATGGTTTATTAATAGGTGATATGCAGAAATGGGCAGTCATTGGGGTTGTGTTAATGAAATAATATCATCATCAAACTAAAAACAAATGTGTAACATAAACAACCAAAGTAATGTGAATAAATGATGGTTAGAGCCTGATAAGTGATAGTAATGGGCAGTCACTACCAATCAATTATTTTATTCTGTGTTACAGCAGTGAACCCACAATGCATTTGTTAAAAAAAAATATTGAAAATGAAAGAAAAAAAGCACTAATCGCTCAGCACTACAGAACATACGCAGTATACGCTTTTAGTGTAGATGTGCATTGTGTGTAAGATAAGTTTGATCCTTTAGTTTTTTATGGGGGTAATACTGACAACGGTAAAGTTCAAGGTGATTTGTAGACTGTAGAGCCTCTTATGTCATTCACAGCTTAAGCCTTTATCAGGGAGGTGAGGCAGGACTTTGAACCCTGCTTGCAGTTGAGTCATGTAGTCGTCCGTCAGAACGATGGGGTTACGACCGTAAAGAAGCTCTCAATCAAATCTGAAGCACTCAGAAAAATACAAATGGCTTCAAAAAGAGTCTGGTGCGGCACTCGAATAATATAACACTCAAATGAATGGCAGACAAAGGCTGCATTCCAAGTGGCACCCTTTTCCCTTATGTAGTGCACTACTTTTGACCAGGGCCCAGACTGTTTACGCTGAGAGCATTTTCATAATATTTAATTGGAAATAATAATGGACCTACATTTAGGAACTTTTCACTCTGTCAAGCTTGCTAAAAGTCATCGAAACTTACCCTAGACATTCAGGGAGCATTGAAAATTCCAAAATCGATGGATAGAGGGCCATTTTTTTTTTAATTATTACTTTTGACGGTGAGGAAATAAAATAAATTGTAAGTGCGAACCTCCAGACCTTGGTGAGGTCCGAATCCGGCGCTCAGGGCAAAATGAGCTTGACACCCTTGATATTTTTTTTTATCACTCCCTCTCTTTTCTGCCACTCCTCTCTCTCCATGCTTCTGGGGAGATTATTTTTTTTATGGGCAGTCCAGTCCTGAGAGAGGTGTGTTTTTTTTTTTATCAGTAGGAGTGTTGCGACTCGGAGCCGCTGAGTCTTCTTATCGACTTGCCGATCTTAGAATGGCGGACTGGCGGTGTTGCCAGGCAGTGGTTGATTAGCTACTATCAGAGTGTGCCTGGGTGGTCAGGACACTGGGATTTCAGTAAGTGATGACAAAGTTCGCCTGCTAGAGGAGGAAAGGTTATGTCAGGTCTCAGGAGCTAGCCTGGTTATATAACTAGGCTGTTTCAGGTTAATGTTGGATGTGATGTACAGTATCTTTTGATTCATCATTTTCAGCAGATTCGTAGCCCTGTCTTGTTCAGGGTCACAGAATCAGAACGAGGTTTTTAAAATGACAAACTGACGAATATTAGATCACTTCTGGTGATGGACTGATTCCCAACTCACATTCATTTCGAATATCACCCTGTTGTTACACCTCAGAAGGATGACATTTCCTTGCTTATCATTGCCATGGGTTGGGACCGCTATGCAAAGCTAAACTGCTCGCTCATAATGATAAAATAGATCTTTCAACTGTAATGAGTGTAGCTGTGGAGGGTACAGTGCTGTTACTTACTCAAGAAGAGACATTGGTGTGTTTGTTCATCAAAATGTGAAGGAGAAAGCAGTATCTCTGTGGCACGATGCATTTATTGACAGATGGCCGTTTAGACATCCCACCGATGAAATTCTCACTCTTGGCGGGCATAATATGTTGCCATGGCGATATCTGATGCGTTACGTTAGGCCATTCAATGGCTCATTTCATCGTCGCGTCACCCACATCCAGCCACCCACCTCACACAACACACAGAGACGAAAGCAGCGTGAGTGTCCCATTTCCTTCTGTAAGGACGAATGGACTATCGGGCAGATTATTATGAATTACACTTGACATTTTAGTCATTTAGCGGATGCTCTTATCCAGTGCATACATTTTCGTATTTGTTCGTACGAATCAGCTTCTTGTCAATTTCATACTATCATTAGCTCAGGGCCAATGGTCCACAAGAGCCCATTCAGCACTCCCACACAAAGAGCCCAGCTGTCCAGTAACGTTGAGCTCATTTCAACCATCCTACACATTGAGTGATGTCATGTTTTATATCATGTCTCAAACACTGATGCTTTTACCCTTTTGGGGAAGATTTGTCATTTCTATCATGAGTTAATTTGTTATGCTTTTCTGTTTTGAACTAGCCTACATAAATGATTCAATTAAAGAGCTTTTAAAAGTCAAGTATCACCAGTCAATGGGGGTGTTTGCTAGCGATGGGGGGGGGGCGATAAATCGATACAGTTGAGTGTCGCAATATTATTTTTTACGATATTATATAGACTCTGACGCCAACTATGAATTCTCTAAAAGAAGGAAGTTAAATTAAGCTACTGCTAGTCAGCTGTTCCTGCGCCAAAAATATGTTTGGGACATTGAATCGCAATAAAATTGCAGTATCGAATCTGCAATACATATAGAATCGTGATACATATAGAATGGCAATACATACTGTATCATATCGACACCTAAGTAACGTGATAATATCGTGTTGTGAGGTCCTGGCAATTCCCTGCCCTAGTGTTTGGGTGGTCGTTCTGAAGCTGGTTAGCCCTCTGTGGTTTGTTCTGTCCACTCAGTAGAATTAACTGGATTAAGCCAAAGCCTTAGAGAGCCTTTGTGCAGAAGAGGACTCGCACAGATAAGATAAAACCTTTTGGCTGTGGGGTGGCTTGACTCATAGAGAATAGTTCTTCTTCTATTTCTATGGCTTGATGTCTGTAAGTCCTTGGGTGGCTCTGTTACTGTAGGTAGTGAATACAACGCGTATGATTAAAAACATTCTCACCTTTTGTATGATTCATTTGTGTTCCAACTCAAGAATTGCCAATATGACCTAACTTAAAGGCCTACATTTATAGTGTAGAGGTCCATGCTCAAACAAAATCTTTTGTCTTTTTATAGATAGTAGACCAATACTTGAAACGGTTTTCTGGGGAGGTTTCATCTGCTGTTATTCCATGTGCTCTACACATACGGTAAGAGATCAAGGGGATATCACAAGGACACCGTCATTGGTGCCATAAACAAATACCTGGATCTAACAAAGTGGGTATTTGTCAAATCCGTTGCTATTTGTGTGTCCTAACAGGCCCACAATGTGGTTACTAAAATCCGATTAGCATATACTGTACACTACCGGTCAATAGTTTTTGAGCACCTACTCATTCAAGGGTTTCTTTATTTTTACTATTTTCTACATTGTAGAATAATAGTGAAGACATCAATGGAATTGTGTAGTAACCAAAAAAGTGTTAAACAAATCAAAATATATTTTATATTTGAGATTCTTCAAATAGCAACCCTTTGCCTTGATGACAGCTTTGCACACTCTTGGCATTCTGTCAACCAGCTTCACCTAGAATGCTTTTCCAACAGTCTTCAAGGAGTTCCCACATATGCTGAGCACTTGTTGGCTGGTTTTTCGTCACTCTGCGGACCGACTCATCCCAAACCACCTCAATTTGGTTGAAGTCGGGGGATTGTGGAGGCCAGGTCATCTGATGCAGCACTCCATCACTCTCCTTCTTGGTAAAATAGCCCTTACACAACCTGGAGGTGTGTTGGGTCATTGTCCTGTAGAAAAACAAATGATATAGTCCCACTAAGCTCAAACCAGATGGGATGGCGTATCGCTGCAGAATGCTGTTGTAGCCATGCTGGTTAATTGTGCCTTGAATTCTAAATAAATCACTGACAGTATCACCATCAATGCACCATAACACCTCCACCTCCATGCTTTACGGGGGGAAATACACATGCAGAGATCATCCGTTCAGCCACATCGCGTCTCACGAAGACACGACGGTTGGAACCAAAAATCTCCAATTTGGACTCCAGACCAAAGGACAGATTTCCACTGGTCTAATGTCCATTGCTCGTGTTTCTTTGGCCAAGCAAGTCTCTTCTTATTATTGGTGTCCTTTAGTAGTGGTTTCTTTGCAGTAATTTGACCATGAAGGCCTGATTCACACAGTCTCCTCAGAACAGTTGATGTTGAGATGTGTCTGTTACTTGAACTCTGTGAAGCATTTATTTGTGCTGCAATTTCTGAGGCTGGTAACTCTAATGAACTTATACCCTGCAGCAAAGGTAACTCTGGGTCTTCCTTTCCTGTGGCGGTCCTCATGAGAGCCAGTTTCATCATAGCACTTGATGGTTTTTGCGACTGCACTTGAAGAAACTTTCAAAGTTCTTGAAATGTTCTGTATTGACTGACCTTCGTATCTTAAAGTAATGATGGACTGTCGTTTCTCTTTGCTTATTTGAGCTGTTCTTGCCATAATATGGACTTGGTCTTTTACCAAATAGGGCTATCTTCTGTATACCCCCCCACCTTGTCACAACATAACTGATTGGCTCAAACGCATTAAGAAGGAAAGAAATTCCACAAATGTACTTTTAAGAAGGCACACCTGTTTAATTGAAATGCAGAGAGAATGCCAAGAGTGTGCAAAGCTGTCATCAAGGCAAAGGGGTGCTATTTGAAGAATCTCAAATATAAAATGTATTTTGATTTGTTAACACTTTTTTTTTGGTTACTACACGATACCATATGTGTTATTTCATAGTTTTGATGTATTCACTATTATTCTACAATGTAGAAAATAGAAAAAGAAAAGAAAAACCCTTGAATGAGTAGGTGTTCTAAAACTTTTGACCGGTAGCGTATATTTGCATAATATTTAGAAGTTGTCCTTTTCGGGTTTCATTTTTTATTTATTTTTTGCTAATGGTTAGCTCCTGTTTGGATAAGGTGGTAGCATAGCTAGCCAAAAATACATTGGTGGTGGAAGTTGACGTAATGTTTTACTGTAATGCAGTTAATTGGTGATTGTGAAATGAACATACATTGAGGTTGACATCCAAACAAGCCTTATACTTCGACTTGTACCCCGACATAGTGTCGAATACACATATAAATAAATGTAGGGTCATTTAGATGGGCTGCACTGAGGAGATTCTGGATCTATCCCCCATGGGGAGATGTATGCGTGGTGTTTCCATGGTTTTAGTTGAACTCTTACCCGATCTACAATATATGTTTTGCATATACAGTAGCTGCCTTAATGCTGTGTGGTACACCGATAAGGACAAGTAGAGGCTTATTTAACAATAACACACCGCTGTGTTCAGTCAGGTTGGGTCTGAGAGCAGCTACTTTACTGAAAAAGCAGAATGCGATGCCGCCCATAATTGAACAGAAAAAAGATGATTAAGAGGTGAGTTGTTTTCTCTCAGTGTCTCGCTCTCTGAATCCTGAAATTGCACCCCACCTATTGTTCCTGTCTGTTACGGCGTGGGTGGGGAGGAAAGAGGGTGCTTTAAATGGCGAGTAATGTACTTTAACGACATCAGGTAATTAACCTCCGCCTTGCCGAAGTCAATTTGTCACCGATTTTCAAATTACAGCAGAGAAAATAGGCGCGCCATTAAAATTCAGCTGTGGCCGCAATCAACTTTGCCCCACCCTTCTCCTCTTCCACTGCATAATGGAATTAGAAAAGACAAGAGGGTGAAAAAAAAGAGAGAGAAAGGGAAGACAGCCTCTTTGAATGGTGTCAGAAGCACGGAATAACGAGGCCTTAATATTCCTGGCATGGGCTTACCTAGACAACAGGACAGTGACAGTAAAACCCGGGCTGGGGCTGGGCCTGGGCCTGCCTGTCCTGGCCACCTACCCCGGGGTTGATGAGAATCTATGGGGCTCTGTCCGACTCAGCCAGCCTGTTGGGGTACCATGAAAAACAGGAGTGTTGAGGCAGTGTATATTGAATTGTAATATTTTTCACCTGGTGATCCAACCAGGAGAGGGAGTGGTGGGGACCAAAGAACAAAGAAAGGGGATCAGAAATGATGCAAGCAATGTTATTTAATGTACTAATCTGCCTGCTTGTATCATAGGTGATAGGTGATACCCCCCCCCCCCCCCCCCCCGCCCTCCCACACACACAAACACACAAAACATTTTACAGTTTAAAGAGTGTCACAACATTGATTCCAAGCAACCATTATGGTGCTGGCTATAAGGCCTTATGCATACACTGAGACACACGTACATCGGGGATCGGACCATTTATCCACCCTCACAAAGCAGATTTGGGAGACGTGGCTGTGTCTGAGGAGAATCCATGCATTATCAGGCCTGTGGTAGAATCCAATCTCCTGTCTGATAAGCCTGCATTGTGAACTGTCGTGGAGACCCTAATCCATGTCCAACTTCCAGAACTGTTGAGCATGTTCTGCCATTTTGAAAGCCACCTTATTGGCTTTTTCTCAGTTTCAAGAGAGTCGTGTTGTATATGTGTGAATTCATTGCAGATTAAGACGAGAGGCGGCGTGTAAATCAAGTCTCCAGTGGAGGGAGCCTGAGGCCTAGTTAGTGTTCCTGTTATAGCAGCAATCAATCTCACCAAGCAAAGTGAGAAGAATAAGAGCACCACATTGAAGCTGTCCAGCAACACCCGTTGGGTTGGTGTTGTCATCATGTTTGACAATCTCCTGGAGGGGCAGGAGTCTCTCCAAGCAATGGCCATATCACAGTCTGCCAATATGGACAGCCCCATCAAGAGGATCCTCCTGGATTATGTATTTTGGGATAGAGTGGTAAGCAGCCTGAAACCTATAGCAGTAGCAATTGCACAGATTGAGGGAGACAATGCCATCCTATCTGATGTTCAGACTCTGCTTGCAGATGTAAGAGAAGAAATCCGTACTGCCCTGCCCACTTCACTGTCGCTCCAAGCAGAGGAAACTGCAGTTCTGAAATACATCAAAAAGCGTGAAGACTTCTGCCTGAAGCCCATACACGCCGCAGCGTACATGTTGGACCCCAAGTATGCTGGCAAGAGCATCCAGCAGTTGAATTTGATTCCCCCGTCATTGTGGTGCGAGTGGCTGGTCTTATCTCGTTCTGTGTAGCTGTGCTGCTTCCCTCCGTCTGTGTAGCTGTGTAGCTGTGCTGCTTCCCTCCGTCTGTGTAGCTGTGTAGCTGTGCTGCTTCCCTCCGTCTGTGTAGCTGTGTAGCTGTGCTGCTTCCCTCCGTCTGTGTAGCTGTGTAGCTGTGCTGCTTCCCTCCGTCTGTGTAGCTGTGCTGCTTCCCTCCGTCTGTCCTCTCCCTCTGGGATGCTCTTCTCAACAAGATGGAAATATCATTCCTCTATTATGATAAGCAGGTGCAAAGTCACGTCGTCAGCTCCTACCTGCGGACGGTGACAAGTAGGCTAGGCCGCCACTCGTGGCTGCGTGGCCCACTTTGTAGAAATAGCCACATTTTAAAGTGCCCCCACGGTTTGTGATATAAAAAAAGCAGTCAGAGAAGAGAGGAGGTGTATTCTCTTTTTGGAAGGAGATGGGAAATGTGACTGGAAAGCGGGTTTCAAAATGTATTATCGAATGGTGATTAATGGGAAATAATACAGTATATTGTAAGATTCAATGTAAAGTCAATGTACCACCAGTGCTCAGATAATGGTACACATTTGAATTTGAATTTATGGAACCGGATACGTAAGACGCTATTGACTTCAAGCTATGCTTGAATATGAACACAATCTCAGTCCAGCTGAGTCACCATAATATTCTGAACACACCATAAGCTTTTTTCAGAGGGACATTTCTATATTTTTAATATATATTTTTTGATGACGTGTGTGTGTGTGTGTGTGCGTGCGTATGTGTGTGTTTGCACGTGCGTTTTTGTGTTTGTGTGTGCATTTACACCTGAGTGTACAAAACATTAAGGACACCTGCTCTTTCCATGACATAGACTTAACTGGTGAATCCAGGTGGAAGCAATGATTGATCCCTTATTTATGCCACTTGTTAAATCCACTTCAATCAGTGTAGATGAAAGGGAGGAGATGGGTTAAATAAGGATTTTTATGCTTTGAGACAATTGAGACATTGATTGTGTATGTGTGCCATTCAGAGGGTGAATGGGCAAGACAAAATATTTAAGTGCCTTTTGAACGGGGTATGGTCGTAGGTGCCAGGCACACCGGTTTGAGTGTGTCAAGAACTGCAATGCTGCTGGCTTTTTCACGCTCAACAGTTTCCAGTGTGTATCAAGAGTGGTTCACCACCCGAAGGACATCCAGCTAACTTGGCACAACTGTGGGAAGCATTGGAGTCAACATTGGCCAGCATCCCTGTGGAACGCTTTCAGCACCTTGTAGAGTCCATGCCCCAATGAATTGAGACTGTTCTGAGGACAAAAGTGGGGGTGCAACTCAATATTAGGAAGGTGTCCTTAATTTTTTGTACACTCAGTGTACATGCATGTGATGGCGTAGGTGTGTGGGTGTGTAAGTGTCTAGAGGAGAGGGGGGTTAATGCATTTAGCAATGCTTTCATGATAATAAGCACATCCCCGAAATACTGCAAATGTGCCTGACTTTTGTGTGCTGCGATAATTCAGGTAAGCCTCTAAACAAATATCAGATTCGGCTCCATGTGGCTGATAATGAAAAGCCTCTCTGCTCTGTTGCCATGGTATCTCAGCTCACCTCTTTCTGTTTGTGCTCTCTCTCTCTTTTAAAAGCCTTCGTCACCAGAAGCAGAACAGAGCATAGAACCAGCACCCGTTGGTGAGACCATGGCAGAACCCGAATCACAAGATGAGGTCTTTGGTAAGGATTTTTATTTATTTTTTCAGCCGTTTTAGTTTTTGTAATTTTTGGTAAAGAACACGTAGACACAAAGCAAATTCAGCCATAATACATACAGTTACAAAAGATGGAAAGGGTTGTCGTGGTTATGCTACAATGCTGTTGCTTCATAATGATTAAAGGATGTAGTAAAAAGTGTTCCCTCACCCCTCACCCGAAAGGTCTCTTAAACATGGCTTCAAGTGGAATAAAAATAGGTGACGGTACTCTTGGGTGCCAATATTTCGCAAGGGGTTCTGGTACTAAAGCAGAGATTTTGAGTTGCTGGTACTCTATACCAGTCAGCACTGGTCCACTTCAAGCAATGCTCTTAAATGATTTAGGCAGTGTGAACCTTTTCAGCAGCAGAAAGAAAAAGCAGCGCTTCATAACAGCCCATCTCTCAATGCAGAGTATCTTTCAGTGAAGGAACCCGGGTGGCGACAAGGTATCCGTGGCCCAGGGATTCATTGCTAATGGTGATGGGTGTGACCCAACCTGGTAATGGAAAGAGTGCTACATCCCCTGTTCCCTCCCTCCGCACTCTGTCAACCTGTAAATGAAGGTTGTTTTTCATCCACCCCTACTCCTCTAGGCTACTTGGACTGTCTGCTCTAACAGTGAATTGAGAGCTTTGCACATTTTGTGTACATTGCGGATGCATCCCAGGGTATGACTAGACAAATAAGACGTGTAGAAATACAAGACGTGTAAAAAGATGATTGTGCCCTAAATGTAGTACTCTAACCTAACAGGTGAGGGCAGAATCCATTGTGTTATAGCAGAGCCACAGAAAGCTGGCTGAGAGTCCTAGATGGTTGGCTACGCAGTGATTTCTTTACAGTGATGGAGATGGCTGCCAGTAAGGAGGCAAACCGTGCAATTTAGAAATGCTGATGTGAGTTAATTTACATTTTACATGCAGATGAGGTTTCCCATGAAGTGTTCTATGTCAAATTGTTTGGACATACAGTACCAGTCAAGAGTTTGGACACCTATTTATTCAAGGGTTTTTCTTTATTTTTACTATTTTCTACATTGTAGAAAAGTAGTGAAGACATCAAAACTATGACATAACACATATGGAATCATGTAGTACATTTTTAAACAAATCAAAATATATTATATATTTTAGATTCTTCAAAGTAGCCACCCTTTGCCTCGATGACAGCTTTACACACGTTTGGTATTCTCTCAACCAGCTTCACCTGGAAGGCTTTTCCAACAGTCTTGAAGGAGTTCCCATATATGCTGAGCACTTGTTGGTTGCTTTTCCTTCACTCTGCGGTCCAACTCATCCCAAACCATCTCAATTCTGTTGAGGTCGGGTGATTGTGGAGGCCAGGTCATCTGATGCAGCATTCTATCACTCTCCTTCTTGGTCAAATAGCCCTTACACAACCTGGAGGTGTGTTGGGTCATTGTCCTGTTGAAAAACAAATGATAGTCCCACTAAGCGCAAACCAGATGGGATGGCGTAACGCTGCAGAATAATGTGGTAGCCATGCTGGTTAAGTGTGCCTTGAATTCTAAATAAATCACTGACAGTGTCACCAGCAAAGCATCCCCACACCATCACACCTCCTCCATTCTTCACGGTGGGAACAACACAAAGACACAAAATCTCACATTTGTACTCATCAGACCAAAGGACAGATTTCCAGTGTTCTAATGTCTATTGATCGTGTTTAATGGTCCAAGCAAGTCTCTTCTTCTTATTGGTGTCCTTTAGTAGTGGTTTCTTTGCAGCAATTCGACCATGAAGGCCTGATTCACACAGTCTCCTCTGAATAGTTAATGCTGAGATGTGTCTGTTTCTTGAACTTATTTTTATTTGGGATGTAATTTCTGAGGCTGGTAACCCGAATGAACTTAACCTTAGTTGGGCTCCCGAGTGGTGCAGCGGTCTAAGGCACTTCCTCTCAGTGCTAGAACCGTCACTACAGACTCCCTGGTTTGATTCCAGGCTGTATCACAACTGGCTGTGATTGGGAGTCCCATAGGGCGGCGCACAATTGGCCCAGCGTCGTCCGGGTTTTGCCGTTGTAGGCTGTCATTGTAAATAAGAATCTGTTCTTAACTGACTTGCCTAGTTAAATAAAGGTTAAATTTAAAATTTAAAAAAAATGATCCTCTGCAGCAGAGGTAACTCTGGGCCTTCCTTTCCTGTGGTGGTCCTCATGAAAGCCAGTTTCATCATAGCGCTTGATGGTTTTTGCGACTGCACTTGAAGAACATTCAAAGTTCTTGACATTTTCCGTATTGACTGACCTTCATGTTTTAAAGTAATGATGGACTGTCGTTTCTCTTCACTTTTTTGAGCTGTTCTTGCCATAATATGGACTTGGTCTTTTACCAAATAGGGCTATCTTCTGTATACCACTCCGACCTTGTCAAAACTGATTGGCTCAAACGCATTAAGAAGGAAGGACATTCCACAAATTAACTTTTAACAAGGCACACCTGTTAATTGAAATAAAGAAAAACCCTGGAATGTGTAGGTTTGTCCAATCTTTCGACTGATACTGTACATCAGTCTGTAATTACATTTTTATTCAATGAGAAGAAACAAGACGTCTCGTCATCTACTGTTATCTATTTTTTGTTAACAATTGCATTTTGCCTACTTGAATTGAATTGTTTTGTATATGTCATTTAGATCCCATATGTAATGGATGAAACCTACACTACATGGCCAAAGACCTGCTTGTCGAACATCTCGTTCCAAAATGATGGGCATTAATATGGAGTTGGTCCCCCCTTTGCTGCTATAACAGCCTCCACTCTTCTGGGAAGGCTTTCCACTAGATATTGTAACGTCGCTTCCATTCAGCTTCAAGAGCATTAGTGAGGTCGGCATTGATGTTGGGCGATTAGGCCTGACTCGCAGTCGGCATTCCAATTCCAATGGGGTTGAGGTCAGTGCTCTGTGCAGGCCAGTCAAGTTCTTCCACACCGATCTCGACAAACCATATGGACCTTTGTGCACAGGTGCATTGTCATGCTGAAACAGGAAAGGGCCTTACCCAAACTGTTGCCACAAAGTTGGAAGCACAAAATTGTCTAGAATGTCATTGTATGCTTTAACGTTAATATTTCCCTTCACTGGAACTAAGGGGCCTAGCCCGAACCATGAAACCAGCCCCAGACCATTATTCCTCCTCCACCAAACTTTACAGTTGGCACTATGCATTGGGGCAGGTAGCGTTCTCCCGGCATCCGCCAAACCCAGATTCATCACTCCAGAGAACGCGTTTCCACTGCTCCAGAGTCCAATGGCAGCGAGCTTTACACCACTCCAACTGACACTTGGCATTGCACATGGTGATCTTAGGCTTGTGTGCGGCTGCTCGGCCATGGAAATGCATTTCATGAAGCTCCCAATGAACAGTTCTTGTGCTGACGTTGCTTCCAGAGGCAGTTTGGAACTCTTTAGGGAGTGTTGCAACCAAGGACAGATGATTTTTCACACGCTACCCGCTTCAGAACTCGGCGGTCGCGTTCTGTGCGCTTGTGTGGCCTACCACTTCGCGGTTGAACCGTTGTTGCTCCTAGACGTTTCCACTTCACAATAACAGCACTTACAATTGACCGGGGCAGCTTTAGCAGGGCAGACATTTTATGAACTGACTTGTTGGAAAGTTGGCATCCTATGACGGTGCCACGTTAAAAGTCACTGAGCTCTTCAGTACGGGCCATTCTACTGCCAATGTTTGTCTATGGAGATTGCATGGCTGTGTGCTCAATTTTATACACCTGTCAGCAACGGGCATGGCTGAAATAGCCGAATCCACTAATTTGAAGGGGTGTCCACATACTTTTGGTGATGTAGTGTATCTTTCAATGTAGAAAATCTATGTCTGCTTCACTCACTCATACAGTTGAAGTCGGAAGTTTATATACACTTAGGTGGGAGTCATTAAAACTAGTTTTTCAACCACTCCACAAATTTCTTGTTAACAAACTATAGTTTTGCCAAGTCGGTTAGAACATCTACTTTGTGCATGACACAAGTCATTTTTCCAACAATTGTTTACAGACAGATTATTTCACTTATAATTCAGTGTATCACAATTCCAGTGGGTCAGAAGTTTACATACACTAAGTTGACTGTGCCTTTAAACAGCTTGGAAAATTCCAGAAAATGAGGTCATGGCTTTAGAAGCTTCTGATAGGCTAATTGACATAATTTGAGTCAATTGGAGGTGTACCTGTGGATGTATTTCAAAGCCTACCTTCAAACTCAGTGCCTCTTTGCTTGACATCATGGGCATATCAAAAGAAATTAGCCAAGACCTCAGAAATAAATTTGTAGACCTCCACAAGGCTGGTTCATCCTTGGGAGCAATTTCCAAACCCCTGAAGGTACCACGTTCATTTGCACAAACAATAGTACGCAAGTGTAAACACCATGGGACCACGCAGCCGTCATACCGCTCAGGAATTAGATGCGTTCTGTATCTTAGATATGAACGCACTTTGGTGCGAAAAGTGCAAATCAATCCCAGAAAAACAGCAAAGGACCTTGTGAAGATGCTGGAGGGAACAGGTACAAAAGTATCTATATCCACAGTAAAACGAGTCCTATATCGACATAACCTGAAAGGCCGCTCAGCAAGGAAGAAGCCCTGCTCCAAACCCGCCATAAAAAAGCCAGACTACGGTTTGCAACTGCACATGGGAACAAGATCATACTTTTTGGAGAAATGTCCAATGATCCCAAGCATACTTCCAAAGTTGTGGCAAAATGGCTTAAGGACAACAAAGTCAAGGTATTGGAGTGGCCATCACAAAGCCCTGACCTCAATCCCATAGAAAATGTGTGTGCAGAACTGAAAAAGCGTGTGTGAGCAAGGAGGCCTACAAACCTAACTGTTACACCAGCTCTGTCAGGAGGAATGGGCTAAAATTTACCCAATTTATTGTGGGAAGCTTGTGGAAGGCTACCTGAAACGTTTGACCCAAGGTAAACAATTTAAAGGCAATGCAACCAAATACTAATTGATTGTATGCAAACTTTTGACCCACTGGGAATGTGATGAAAGAAATAAAAGCGAAATAAATAATTCTCTCTCCTATTTTTCTGACATTTCACATTCCTAAATAAAGTGGTGATCCTAACTGACCTAAGGCAGGGAATTTTACTAGGATTAAATGTCAGGAATTTTGAAAAACAGAGTTTAAATGTATTTATCTAAGGTGTATGTAAACTTCCGACTTCAACTGAACATATTTATCGCAAGTTAAAACATTATGTTTTGAGAACCCCCTTCTTTATCCCTCGTACGATGGCTGTGCCTAACGATCAAAGGAAAATGCGAATTTAAGGTAGCCTCAACATATTTCAGCGTATGTTTAACCAGACACAATCAGATAGAGTATCATCTAATTGATCCTCTCACAAATCCAGACTCAAAAGCCTCAGTCACAACACACCAGACACTGTGAATTGAACAGCAAACGGTCATTCTCTCCCCCTTTTCACCTTTTTATCAGTTCTGATTTAAAAGAGCTGAGGTCTGGCTGTTGCACCCGTGGCGTTGGAGAAATGTTCTTTGTGTTCCTGCACATGAGCACACCCCTGGAACACCGTATCGACTGGGAGCCGAACAACAAACAAGCAGCTCAAAGCTGACCCCTGTGGCGCACCGCTGCCTCTGATCACTATAGACATGGAGACACAAAGACAACACTAATTAATGGGAGAGGTGTGAGGTAGGCAGGGGGAAGCAGGGGGGCGGAGAAGGCCGCTGCCTGTTATTCTGTAAGGGCAATGCTGACCCTAGTGCTTATCATGTGGCACAGTGCAAAGGAAGGTCTTGGGGCTTTCGTCACGCCTCTCATTGAGAGAGGGAGGAGAAGGTAAGGGAGGGAGGGAAGACAGAGGGGGAAGAGAGAGAAAAGGTAGAGAACACAAGGAGAACCAGGTAAGAGAGAGCTGTACGTTAGAGAGGGAAGGGAGATTGGGCAGGGAGACCGAGAGAGAAAAGGGAGAGAAAGAGGCCAGGAATGAGGGAAGGGAAGGAAGTGAGAGAAAGTGGGGAGACTGAGGGAGGAGAGAAACAGAGAGAGAGCAGGGAGAGAGAGGGAAGGTAGAGAGTGCCCCCAAGTAGCAGAACAAGAGATGAAAGCTCAGTGGGGGGGGGGGGGGGGGGGGGGGGGAGGAGATGGGCGAAGGGCGAAGGGAGGGATTCAGGGTTGGGGAACAAGGTTAACTACAGGTCAAGAAGCATGAGATGTAGCATGTGACTGGGATTATTGACTGATCTAGTGTGTTTGTTTTTGTGTGTTTGTGTGTGCGGGTTGGTGCGTGCAAATTCTTTCTTACATTCGCCCCTGTGTACATTTGCCCGTGTGCATGCGGCTCAGTCTATATTAATGTACCTGACAGTGAGATGTTTTGTTATGGGCAGGTATCCTTTCATCCTCAATAATGCACCTTGTTATCAGCTGGGGATGTTACAGTGCATTTAGATTGATCCGTAACTAGAGATCCACCTGCAGCCAATTCATGTCCCATGAGTTAAACACTTGTCATTGGTCAATGCTGTTTGGGCCTAGGCTCCAATCAAACCCCCCACCTAAAGGAAACCCTTTTTTAACCTGGGGAGGTAAGATATAGTATCACCTGATCCTAGAATAACATACAAACAACCTATACACAACTTGTCAATTATTAAACATAAACGTTTGTCTGTCGGTGTACCTTGCTGATTCTGTGATGGAGGGGAAACATATTTTGGAAGGCACAAAATGGTCACCCACATGTGACGTTCAGCGAGTGACAAATTATGATTTTATGAAGGTGGTCGGGAAGGGATTAGGAGTGGGATGATACCCTTTTGTTTATACCGTACAAAGTTGAAGATTCCCTTAACTGGAACGTTAGGCTTGCTCAGGTTCTGCGATAAAGTGTCAAGGGATTTGAGAGAGTTCCGATGCAGGTGAAAGTGGTTGATCTCATTTAAGAAAGGAGACACTTACCCTGACACATCGAATGCAATTATTATCCCTGCAGCCCTCATCCAATGTTTATAGGGATGCGCTCCACAGCTGTTCTTATGCAACTCACCTGGTGGCAACCTATATAGAGAAAACCACTGGATTGGCTTTTTGATTCATTAAGATAAGCAACGCCGGCCAAAGGACCGAGAAAGAGCTTTTGAGGCTTGGTCTTTTCATTGTTGAATTGACATCTCTCTCTTGGAAACAGATTTTTTTGTCAATGAGACAAATGATCCAATATTATTACTATTGTTGTTGGTATTATTATATTAGAAGTGTGGGCTTTGTTAGGGCACTGACACAACAGGTGTGTAACATTCAGGTACGGTGGATCCTAATCTCGTGTCAGTCTGAAGTCCAGGCTCTTTTTATGGTGTGCTGTTTTTATCAGGCGTTGATAATATTAAACCGTTCTGAACAGGCTGTTGGCACACTGTTATTTTGTGAAATGCCTCTTTTCTAGAACTCTTATCAACTTCCAGAGAGGAAAGAACATTTATTATTGCTCTCAAGCACATTGACCGAAACAATTTGACGGCTTGGTACAGAGAGTTAAAAAAAATATGGAATTTCCCACCAAATTGCCATGGTTAAAGTGGTTTGTGAGAGCCAGCTTAGTGGTCTGTTCTGTTTGAGTTGTCATCAGCAGACCTCTCTGGTCGCCGAGGCCTCTCAAGCGTTAAGGTCTCTAAAGTATCCACGCCACACTTTCTGTTCGTTTTCCAGTCCTGAGCAAACACACCGTAGTCTGCAGTGTGCTGTTAAAAGGCCATTATGGCTCCATTACCTAGGTCTGCTCCGGGGCCTACACTCAGGCTGCAGCCACAGTCCAGGTCTGTCTGTGTCCGCCCTGGCTCCAGATCCTCCTGACCTGTCTGGCTTTCCTTAGCTGACCCTCTTCCCTGCCTGTCAGTCTGTCACTCCACCCCCCCGTCCCCCCCGTCCCCTCTCCTCGGAATAGTATTAAACAAACAGTAGCTGGGAGATTCTAATCAAGATCTCTCGTGGTGCTGTGGTTCTCTTTCACTGAGGACAGGGTGGTCTAGGCCTAGGGGTCCGCCATAGGGATGTGAGAGGCTCTCTGAGCATATCCCATTGCAGGTGAATGTTTTCTCGTGTTGGAGAAGGTTTCAGAACCATGTGGGTGTATTTTTCGATCCACTTGAACTGCGTTTGCTCTTTAAGCTCAAGGAAAGTGTGGCCAAGAAGTCTGTGGGGTCGACATTATGAAACCAACACTGTGTGCTCAAGTAGTCAACCTTGAAACCCGGGAGAGTCAAAATAGCTAAAATGACTCGATTCAGATATTGAATATAATTCAAAAGCAACTGGAATGAATTGCTGAAGGTCTTGGATATAAAAGAAGGGAAAAAATATAGAGGAATAGACATTGGTCTTCTACCTTTTTATGAACGAGCAATTCCGTTCAAGATCCCCACCGTCTTGACTCGTTCAAGATCCCCACCGTCTTGCCTCGTTCAAGATCCCCACCGTCTTGCCTCGTTCAAGAAAATGTAATGATTTCACCATAAGTCAATCATGACTTATTTCATGTTTGCGTCTTGGTTCTGATTGCATTTGGGACCTGTCACGTCCTCTGCCTTTCTAACGGGCCTGCTGCTGCCTTGCCTATGCTGCAGCAGACTACATTAGTCTGTCCCAGGGCTGATTGGGTTAAGAGCTCTATGCTCTTCTGTTCTGGCTGAAGGAGAAAAGGATATGAGTGGGTGCTGCTGTTTTTCAACCTGGCTCCCTTCCCTCCATCGCTCCATCCGTCGATCGCTCGTTTGTCTGTTCGTTACTAACTCCATTGAAAAGCTCCAAGGGTCAGGATGTAAAATGAAAAGTGAACCACAACATAACGGGGAATTAGATTTTCTTCTGAGCCTGTTAGAAAACTTTTATCAGACAAGACTGCAAGCCAGATAAAACAAGGCCTGCTCTGTGTACTTAATTCCTTTATTGTTTGCTGCTTGCACTTTAACAACCCAGACTGGGAGAGAATTCCTCTGTTTTGTCTCGCTCGCTCGCTCTCTCTCTCTCTCTCTTTCTCTCTCCCGTCCTTTGTTCCTCTCTTTATTTATATCTACAGGTAACTGACAAAATAGTGGAAACACTTGAATACATGAGGGATACAAAGTACAGTATATTGAAAGCAGGCGCTTCCACACAGTTGCGGTTCCTGAGTGAATTCATCAATTAACATCCCATCATGCTTAGGGTCATGTATAGAAATGCTGGGCAGGCCATTATTTAGCTACAGTCTTTCGCTGTGCCTTATGTCAGGCCGTATATCAAAGAGGCTGATGGCTCAGGCATTTGTCTCGGTGGCTGGGGCTACCACTAGCTGGTACAGCGGGCACTAGACCCTGGCACTGCCACAGCAGAGCTCCTCGCCACTCAAAAGCGTTGATTGTTGAGAGCCACCATTCATCACTGGGCCAGTGTTCTCTGCTTTGACGCCATTGTTCAGATTCTCTCACTGACTCTGTCTTTATCTCTCTTTCTTTCTTTCTCTTCTCTTTTTTTTCTCTTTCTTTCTCTTTCTTTCTCCTCTCTTTTTTTATTTTTCTCTCTCTCTCTCTGTGTGCGTGTGAGAAAAGCTAAAGCAAATGTGAGAAGTAGTTTGACAGTGAACTTGCTAACCCATAAAGTCGGTGCACTACTTCTGGCCAGAGTCTCCTACCAGGCAATAGAGTGCCATTTTGGACACATACTAGGTTGATATCCATGTGACCAAGCGTGTGCTTCACTGGAGGGACTGGTCAACAGGCGCAGTATAGGACCTGGGTCCACGTAGTGCTTCCACAGAGAGAGAGTGGCCGATAGTGAAATGTACAATATAACTGAGAATGGTCGGCAATGTCTTGTGGAGTCATTCATTCTGTGATGGGGCTACATGCATTGTGTGTGTGTGTGTGTGTGTGTGTGTGTGTGTGTGTGTGTGTGTGTGTGTGTGTGTGTGTGTGTGTGTGTGTGTGTGTGTGTGTGTGTGTGTGTGTGTGTGTGTGTGTGTGTGTGTGTATCACATGTGCGTGAGTTAGTGAATCAGTGTGTCCAGAGTCCCAGGGTCCACGTCATCTTGCCTTGACCATCTGGCTGGACAATTAGGGAGTGTGTGAACAGCTGGAGATGGATGGACGATGACTATTGTAGAGTAGAGGAAGGAATGGACATCCATCACTCATCACTCTGGGAAAACATTTGGACCTAGTGTAGCCCACTGCTTCCCCATTCCCAAAATGATCATTCAAATGCTTTACATACAAATAGAGCTGTAAATGCCCCCCACCCCCCCCAAAAAATCGACAGTTTTCTGAAAATTCTTTCCTAACAAACTTGCCAGAGCGAGTCACATAGGTTTTTACGATTGCGCGCTGAACTTTCTGTGAACCTGTGTGATAAGACAAAGTGTCTTCAGGAAATTGAGCGAGCAGTGTTTTGCTGTCTTGTCGACACTAGTGCAGATGGTAGATTTAGATGTGTATAGATGGTCTGTTTTTCTGGGTGTTTTTTTGACTCTCCACTTGACACAAGCACTCAGGATGATGAGTTAATTATGCCAGCGGTCAGATAGCGTATTGAACAACGTGATGAAGCTTCGTTGCAATTTGACCAGTCAACTCATGGTTACATTTGTAATGGCTACCTGGTATGGTGATGCAACAATTTCCATGGTAGTGTAGAATATGAATTCAAATGATGTAAACTGATGTAGCTCATACAATGGAATGTGTTTTTTGTAATGCCAGTTGAGTTAACGACCCCATCTACAACAAGAGTCATATCAAGCCATATTTGATATATGGACAAAAAGCTTAACATAATTTTTTTTGCGCCGTTTTGTGAATAAGCATGGACAAGTTGCAGTATGAGATATCCCCAAGGTACAGTTGAAGTCGGAAGTTTACATACACTTAGGTTGGAGTCATTAAAACTCGTTTTTCAACCACTCCACAAATGTCTTGTTAACAAACTATAGTTTTGGCAAGTCGGTTAGGACATCTATTTTGTACATGACACAAGTCATTTTTCCAACAATTGTTTACAGACAGATTATTTCACTTATAATTCACTGTATCACAATTCCAATGGGTCAGAAGTTTACATACACTAAGTTGACTGTGCCTTTAAACAGCTTGGACAATTCCAGAGAATGATGTCATGGCTTTAGAAGCTTCTGATAGGCTAATTGACATATTTTGAGTCAATTGGAGGTGTACCTGTGGATGTATTTCAAAGCCTACCTTCAAACTCAGTGCCTCTTTGCTTGACATCATGGGAAAATCAAAAGAAATCAGCCAAGACCTCAGGAAAAACAAATGTAGACCTCCACAAGTCTGGTTCATCCGTGGGAACAATTTCCAAACGCCTGAAGGTACCACGTTCATCTGTACCAACAATAGTACGCAAGTATAAACACCATGGGACCACGCAGTCGTCATACCGCTCAGGAAGGAGACACGTTCTGTCTCCTAGAGATGAACGTACTTTGGTGCGAAAAGTGCAAATCAATCCCAGAACAACAGCAAAGGACCTTGTGAAGATGCTGGAGGAAACAGGTACAAAAGTATCTACATCCACAGTAAAACGAGTCCTATATCGACATAACCTGAAAGGCCGCTCAGCAAGGAAGAAGCCACTGCTCCAAAACCGCCATAAAAAGTCAGACTATGATTTGCAACTTCACATGGGGACATAATGACCATTCTTATGTTTGGAGGAAAAAGGGGGATGCTTGCAAGCTGAAGAACACCATCCCAACCGTGAAGCACGATGGTGGCAGCATCATGTTGTGGGGGTGCTTTGCTGCAGGAGGGACTAGTGCACTTCACAAAATAGATGGCATCATGAGACAGAAAAATTATGTGGATATATTGAAGCAACATCTCAAGACATCAGTCAGGAAATTAAAGCTTGGTCGCAAATGGGTCTTCCAAATGGACAATGACCCCACACATACTTCTAAAGTTGTGGCAAAATGGCTTCAGGACAACAAAGTCAAGGTATTGGAGTGGCCATCACAAAGCTCTGACCTCAATCCTATAGAAAAATTGTGGGCAGAACTGAAAAGTGTGTGCGAGTAAGGAGGCCTACAAACCTGACTGAGTTACACCAGCTCTGTCAGGAGGAATGGGCCAAAATTCACCCAACTTATTGTGAGAAGCTTGTGGATGGCTACCTGAAACGTTTGACCCAAGTTAAACAATTTAAAGGCAATGCTAGCAAATACTAATTGAGTGTATGTAAACTTCTGACCCACTGGAAATTAAATGAAAGAAATAAAAGCTGAAATAAATCATTCTCTCTATTATTCTGACATTTCACAGTCTTAAAATAAAGTGGTGATCCTAACTGACCTAAGACAGGGACTTTTTACTAGGATTAAATGTCAGGAATTGTGAAAAACTGAGTTTAAATGTATTTGGCTAAGGGGTATGTAAACTTCTGACTTCAACTGTATGTATATATATATATTATATATATGTGTGTATGTGTATGTGTGTGTGTGTGTGTGTGTGTGTGTGTGTATATATGTATGTCAGTCAAAAGTTTGGACACACCTGCTCTTACCAGGGTTTTTCTTTATTTTTTACTATTTGCTATATTGTAGAATAATAGTGAAGACATCAAAACTATGAAATAACACATATGGAATCATGTAGTAAGGAAAAAAGTGTTAAAGCTGCCTTGATGACAGCTTTGCACTCTCCTAGATTTAGGACAGACACTTCAAAACCTTGTTTCTTATGATACATTTTTTGACTGTCCTTTTTGCCATTTATGAATATGTTATTCAATGCTTTTCTATGGGCTTTAGTAACAAAGGACAACATCTATATTTTTATCAAATCATTATTTTATACTTAAAAAAATATATGTACCTTAAAGAGGTCCTTAAATTGAAAATGTAATTTGACCGTCTTAAAACAGCTCCATATGTCAGCTTAGCACCCCCTCCTCCCCCAACATCTTAGACTTTAAAAGAATAAAACATAACGTAAAGAGGAAATTGAAGCAAGAAGAAATGAAGCAATTAGACGAAAGCCTATATATATGTTCATCTAAAGCAGGATAATGGTGCATTGTGCTCTGGGCGTAACAAAATCCATTGTCACCGACTGGATTTACTCCTTTTCTGTTTAAGTTTGCCATTGATCCAGGACAATGGTGGTGGGAGAGGAAACTAACTAGTGTATTCTATGGGCATACTGTAAATGGAGGCTGCGTTAGCCCACGTTCACACAGCTAACAGCTGTCTTGTGTTGGAGGTGGCAAGGCAAAGTCTCTGTACATACGCACACACACACACACACACACTGTGGATTGATCAATAGCAACCTGTTGATGCTGTATCTGTCTGCTCTGTCCAGCTCTGTCCTGTTCTGTGCTGTTGTTACCTAACACCTTTTACCTGAGAGAGGAGAGATCATGGGCTAGAAACCCAATGAGAGAGAGAGAAATAGAGAGAGTAAAAGACAGAGAGGAAGAGAGAGACAGGGAGAAAGAGAGAGAGTAAAAGAGAGGGAGTAAAATACTGAAAGAAAGAGAGTCTAAGAGGGAGAGAGATAATGCTCTGAGTGAGATGTTCTTGGCCAGTAAACAGATCAGTGCGAAAAGCATTGGCCGGTGTTGACAGAGGAGTTGAGGTTCCATCATCGCTGGCAGTGGTGCCAGCCTCACTGGGACTAGTTCAGATTACGATGTAAACCTCAACACTGAGTGCATGCTGAAATAGTGAAGAATTGGCACCGCCACTGATTCATTTTTATCATCGATTTTGTCCTGGGTAAAAGCTGATATCACATACATGCTTTCATTGTCCCCATAGGAGAACCCTTTTTGGTTCCAAGTATAACCCTTTTTGGTTCCATGTAGAACCGTCTGTGGAAAATGTTCTACATGGAACCCGAAAGGGTTGTACCTTGAACCAAAAAGGGTTCTTTAAAGGGTCCTCCTTTTTTCTAAGTGCGTACACAGGTTTGGTTGAGCTGTTATTTCTGACGTGCACATGATTCCCCATTTGCATTGAGCAGTTGTAGGAAGTGAAGGTCACAGAAGTCATGCAAGGGGCTTGGGGGTTCAAGGACCGAGGCGAAAAATAAGGGGTTTAGCTGTAGCATCTGTAGCATCTCCTCTATCTCTGCTGAAAAATCTCCGGAGGACAGCCTGACCATGAACGCCTGATGAGTCTGAAGACAGAGGGTCATTCTCTCCGGGGCCTGTGGGTGGAGGTCCGGGATCCATGATGAATGCTGTGGGTGGTGGCAGTTTTTTACTCCTGGGTGGGAGGTCTGGTCAAGGGCCACATAGCTGCGCTGCTTCTTAGAGGAATACTTCCCGTGCCTGGGTCCCACCACTATGGGTGGATCCTAGCTGGCTCCTTGTTGTTGTTCCAGACGCTGGTCCACCAGAAGGCTAAACGTCCTCTGCACTACAGGGGCCATTAGGAGAGAGATTGAGAGCCAAGGCCCACTCGCTGCATTCTTCCTCTCCTCTCTTGTCTGTTTTTCACTGTGGGTTGTCGCTTCTCCTTCTTCTCCTCTCACTCGGCACTACAGAGATTCTTGTTATGGAACGGTCATAGCTTGGTAAATAAGCACATATTTAAAGTACACTCTTAGAAAAAAGGCTTCCAAAAGGGTTCTGCGGCCATCTCCACAGGAGAACCATTTTTGGTTCCAGGTAGAAGCCTCTTTGGAAAGGATTCCACATGGACCCAAATGGGATTCTTTTAAAAGCTTCTCCGACTTTAAAGGGTATGGAGACAGCCGAATAACCCTTTTTGGTTTTAGATGGCACCTTTTTTTTCTAAGAGTGTAGATCAATAACAGGCCTGATTTTGAAGTGGTCCGTCTCCCAAGAGAATATGTACTGTGTCACGATGAGTGGCTGTGTGCTTTTCAACCATTCAACCAAGGCCTATCATCTGTCTCCAGCCAGGCCCTGTGCCTGCCTCAGCCTGCCCTGTGACGGACACGTTGCCCGTGAGAGCCTCATTAAATGTTCTCATCGGAAGAGCAATAGATCAAGAAAAGTGAGCGCAGCGTGTTACATTGCAAAACCCCGAGCAGCTCTGTAGAGACCTTTCTACCCCCCCCCCCCCCCCCCCCCCCCTCAGTGTTCTGCGTCAGCCTGCCCATTCATTTCCCTTTCATGTTGTTGACAAGCACCAGTGTTTTATCATCCCCGCTATCTCTGCTACTGCATCTTTGCTTGGGGAGAGGGGTAAGCATGGTTGTGTTAATGTAGTGAAGGGGCACACTGGGGATAAACCACCTCTTTTCTCTCTCTCTCTCTCTCTCTTTCGATCCCTGTCTCTCTCTCTCTCTCTCTCTCTCTCTCTCTCTCTCTTTCGATCCCTGTATCTCACTTTTCATCTCGCTTTTTTTAGGCTCTTTTGAGTCTTGTTTTCCAAAAGGTGATTCAAATGTTTTATTTTTCGGGTTTTGCTTTGGGCTTCGACATTCCAGTGCCACTTCATTAGGGCTTCAAATATACAGTATATTACGTATAAAGTGGGGCGGGCGTTTGTGACACAACTCGGTGTCTCACAGCAATGTAGGGAGCGTTAATTAAATGTAACCGTCCGCAATTTTTAAAGGCGTCGTCGTTGTGCGCTACACTTCTCTGAGCACATGACTAACAGCATTTCCTAATCGAAAATTGAGTTCGATTTAAGCTCAGTTATCTGTGGAGGGAACAGTGCTCTTAACTTATTTGGCAGGGAGAGTGTGTGAGAGAGACTATTTAATCTGGTTGATTGAATGACTGACGATATGTGTTATTAGGATAAAGTGGAGACGGTGGCCCGGTGCGGACATATTCTGAGTGCACCTGCAAATAGTGGCCGAGCCTAATGGAGACCGAGAGTCCTGTTCAGGTCTCTGTCGCAGTATTGCTGTCAGGGAACCAAAGACAAAGCATTAAAGGGGTATTCCACCTTAAAATCAAAGTCAGTCAGATGTGTTTAGACCTTTTTTAAAAGCAGTCTAATGTCAAGATGACTATTTATCTTTCTAAACTTTATTCATAACTGTATTATTTTCGAACAATACGCACATGTAGAGTAGATGGGGAAATGCAAAACTATAAAATTGTACGTTTTGTTGGAGTTTTAATCTGCAGAGGTGTTTCAATGTCAAAGCATGTAACACACACATAGATAACCACATCTATGGAGTTCCTTTCCCAGAGTCACAGAGCGAGGGAGAAGGAAAGGGGGTTAGACAGATTATTCAGCGTTTTTTTTTGTGTTTGCCAAGCATACAAGGTGCGAGGTGACTTGTCATCATACTGTAAGTGCAGTGGAAAGGGCGTATCAGAGCAACGCTAGTAGTTTTGTTTTGCTGAGGTAGTGGGCTTGATGGTAGTTGATGATGGAGGTGATGGAGTGAGATGACTCTGTAACATAACAGGGCCGCTGCCGGGAGGAAATAAGTCTGAACAGTTTGCTCATATTGGGGAGCTGCTGGAGCATCGGAGCACAGGCACTGCTTTCATCATCATTTTTATAACATCAAATCACTATGTCTTTATAGCATTGTCACAGCAGCACAAACCTCCACCACATCTACTGGGGAAATATCTCTCTCATCCTCTCATTCTCTCTCCTTCCTTTTCATACTATATCAATGAATCCCTCTCTCTCTCTCTTTCTTTCTCCATTCTGTCTCTGTTTCTCTCTCTCTCTCTCTCTCTCTCTCTCTCTCTCTCTCTCTCTCTCTCTCTCTCTCTCTCTCTTTCTCCTGATCTTTCTTTTCTCCTTCCTGCTCTTCTAGTCTCTCATATTCCATGTTGTGAGGTGTAGGATCGCAATTACAGTTGCCTTTCACCAAGGTGACGAGGGATGTTTGGTTCTGTGATTTGTTCGCTGGGAAAGTATCAAGGTCTTACTGACTCCTAGAGAAATAAGAAAAGACGTGCTGGTGGCATTCTGGTTCCCCCAATGGGCTTTGAGCTTTGGGTTGAGACCAGCCATCCTTTCATCCTGACACAATCATATCTAAGAGCAATTTGTTTTAGTAAGTAAATGGCTTCCGCTACAGTAAACCTGCTTTGATGGTAGATATTTCATTTCGGTGTGCCAGTTCAAGTGCCTGTGATTTGTCGTTGCAGCTGACTCGAGTAGTATGGCTCTACCTCCATGTACATCATTCGCACAACTCTAACAGTCTCAGCGTCCGTGCTTTAGTTGTACTCAGATCCATCATAGCCCTTTGGAAGATAGCTGATCAGGAATGTAACGCGTCTCTTTGATCATAGAATCGGAACATTCGTCAGTGGATCCAGATCTGGAAGTTCGGTTTGGTTCTCCAAATTGCGTTTTTTTTTTTTATGTTATGTTTATGTTTTATTCTAAATGCTGTGATATCCTTCCATCTGAACGGCTTGTTGATCCATTTTGAGTTACTGTCGAGGTCTTTCTCGAACCCAATGATCTGCTCAAACCGGCTCAAACCAACACCTGCCTTGCAGTTGCTCAGGCGTCAGATAAGTGTCACTGTGCATCGGGTTGAACATCCATACTTATAGGAGTTATTTTAGTGACACTGGCCTCCTTGTCCCACGTAAACAACTATGCGGCTCTGACAATAGACCACTGTTGAGGACATATTAGCATGCGGATTCCACTGTTGTTTTTTCCTACACCATTTCGTTCCAGTATAGTGTCTACATTGTTCTTCAGGGAGCGCTGCACTGCATGCCTTGTGCTCCGGGAGCTAACTAGCATGGTGGCTTCTGTCAGAAGGGGATAAGTTACAGTTAATGCCGTAGATCTCAGCGTCACACTGATGGCCATAGTGTCCATTCGCACATGTGGAAAACAAATGGAGAAACGTGTGATTTAGCGTGTCAGCGTCGGACATTCAATGACAAATGACTGACCTAGGGATATGAGTACCACCCTGCATTCCACTGCTGGCCTGGCTCTGAAGCTAAGCAGGGTTGTTCCTGGATAGGAGACCAGATGCTGCTGGGAGTGGTGTTGAGGGCCAGTAGGAGGCACTCTTTCCTTATGGTCTAAAAAAATATATTTCCCAATGCCCCGGGGCAGTGATTGGGGACATTGCCCTGTGTAGGGTGCCGTCTTTCGGATGTGACATTAAACAGGTGTTCTGACTCTCTGTGGTCACTAAAGATCCCATGGCACTTATCATAAGAGTAGGGATGTTAACCCCGGTGTCCTGACTAAATTCCCAATCTGGCCCTCATACCATCATGGCCACCTAATCATCCCCAGCCTCCAATTGGCTCATTCATCCCCCCTTCCTCTCCCCTGTAACTATTCCCCAGGTCGTTGTTGTAAATGAGAATGTGTTCTCAGTCAACTTACCTGGTGAAATGATTCCTGTACAGGAATGTGGAAAGTATGCCATTATCGGGCTTGTGGTGGGGGTTTGGGGAAGGATATGTGTGTGCTATGTTACTTTTATACAGTATTATAACTGTAAGGAACTTTTGGCTTGGACTGAGGGAGGAGACACTGAAACCGTTTTGATAGTACTGTAGGTAATGACCCTTGCTAACAATGTATGGTTTTCCCATGTGCAATAATCTCCTAGCTATGTATTTGATCTGTGTTCTAGATCTATTACAGGGCATGTCACTCAGGATCCCTTCTCTGTTGAGTTTCTCTGGCAGAAAGGGCAGGGTCTTGTCAAAGGGACTCATTGTGCAGGGCCCTTGTGCGCCATGCAGGCCCATAGTCCAATAGATAACCCTTGTTGTTTCTGCGCAGGCCTGGGTGAGGCAGATGTGAACCCGAACAATGGCTGCCCCTCTGAGAAGGCGGCGGCGGTGACTGACTCCACGGGCGCTGAGGGGCCCAACAGCTATGAGGCCAGCACAGCTGATGCTGACGATAGCGCCGTGCCACGCCCCCACCTGGTCCGCCTCTTCTCCCGAGATGCCCCGGGCCGCGAGGACAACACCTTCAAAGACCGCCCTTCTGAATCGGATGAGCTACAGACCATCCAAGAGCACAGCGGAGCGGGATCAGAGTGCGGTTCAGAGGATCAGGATCTAGACTAAGTTTGTTTCTTTGCCCTCCTTTCTCGCTCTTAATACCCCCTTCGCTCTTACCTGAGAGACCGAACCCCACTTACAGAGATACTAGCAGCATTACCCAACCCTAACCACCGACATGGCAACTGCAAGCTCCTCTGGACTGTCTAGCCTGGGAAGGAAAAAGAAGGCCCCTGGCCTTATGGATCAAATTGGGAACTTCTTTGGAGGGGACAAGAAGAGGAAGAGCAAGGTGAGGAAAGGAGAGAGTTTGATTTGTTTCAAAGATACACCTTTAAAGTACCATGGTTCATTTTTGTATTCAGTCTTCATTTGACGAACTAATGTCTGACTTATGGTTTTGGCAGATTGTGATCTGCAAGAATTTGTCACAAGTTTTTGTTTCAATTTGCTTAGATTTGATGTCGTTTTTCTTTTTTCTTGTGATGTACCAAAGTTTATGACATTCTCCTGAAATGTGCTTATTTGCGAATGAATGGCATTGAAAGCTACATTTAGACACTGGATAACTGATTTGGGTGTGGTTTGAGATTAGTGTAGCGCAAAGAGGCTTTGACTTAAAGTCATTGGAATAATTGTTTTGTGATTGTTAGTACCACAATTTTTTTTTATTTAAAATTGTATATTTTACATTTTATTTCAGTTGGAGCTTCAAAGCATCTGTGCTACTTATATGGTCATAGTTGTGGTACAGTACAAGTGAATGATTGAATTGATCCATTTACGTGTGTGTGTGTGTGTGTGTGCTTTCATTCCAAATATACTGTATGCTTAACTCATAAATATATCTAAAACTGGAGCCGTTTTAAAGTTGTGTATCAGGTATTTTTAAGAGAGAGTAATGATTCGGGAGATTTCATGGGGAAAATTGTAAGAAATGTCATATGTCAGCACCCTTACTTGGATGTATTTTGGGAGAGACTGTTATGATTGTTAGGCTACCAATTTACCTGATTTCTGAGTCTTTAGTTGTTTGCCATTTTAACTGTGGATAGTCCATGGTGGGGAACTATAACCTAAATGCCTTGCATGGACCTCCATCGGGTGTGGAGAGAGTCTTCGACTAGGATTCTCTCACTCCTTTACAAAGACAGCTCTAGCCCATAATATTGTACATAATCCAACATAAATAATATAATATACTATAGAGTAGGAGAACCCATTTATCTCGGCTAATCCTTATCCTATATGGGTTTATGTAGAATTCAAGATGCTGCGTTGTGTAGTCGGAGTTCAGATAATATATGTCATTTAGAGGACGCTTTCATCCAAAGCGATTTACAGTCATGCGTGCATACATTTGAAGTATGGGTGGTCCCGAGAATTGAACCCACTATCCTGGCGTAGCAAGCGCCACCTGGACCCAGATGTGTGTGTGGATAACTGTTGCGGTACAGTGAGAATAGTTGAGCCCACATTGCCTTGTTTGTCTCGCTCTCTCTGTGATGTGCTAAATGCTAAATCCCAAAGCCTCTCCTTTGAGCTGGTGACAAGGGATGTTGATATGGCAACCCAGTGCAGTGCACATTTCAGTCCGCTTGGCACTGTTTGTGTATCATTTGTCACCTTTGGAAGCAGAGGAAAGTCTGAAACAAAACGTACTGTATATTTCAACAGTTATGTGTTGAAGTTGGTACAGTGTGTTGAAGAGAGAGTTCAAGTCCAACTCTGTTATGTTGTCCAGCTCTGTTTCACTCTGGGGATTGGGAGTGAGTTCCTCATTGGTTCAGAGAGGAGAATGGTAGTTTGAGATGGTGATCCAATAGGTTGTAGAATGTGGTCTGAACTGTCTCAACAATATGCATTCTCCCAAGCCTTATAACAACTTCAGAGAGGACAAAAATCTTTTGACTTTTGCATATTTTAATTCAATCCCAGATCAAAGTAATTTTAGCAGTTTTTGTTTTTCATTTCGGAATGATTTGGTTGTGTGCATTGTAGATCAGATTCTTTCACATTTTAAACATCATTGAAATGTACTGCTAAAACATCTGTCACGAGTGAAAATGTCAGTGTTTTGCCTGTCAAAATTGAATGAACAAAATTATTGTAAAAAGAGGCAGTATTAGCTTTTTGGTTTTATCTATTTTATCTATTTGTTTGAATTTCATTGTCACCTCTTTCTGTTCTTTCAGGAAATGGTATGTTGTTTTCTACATCAGAGTAGTGGAGTTGCCTTCAGATGTGTGATAAGTGTTTGTAATTCAAATACATGATCCCTAACTCTCTGTTGCCTCGGGCAGAATATATTTTTTTTTTCTGCACTGATCAAAGTTTAAAAAAGGATAAACATATTTAAATTAAAAATTAAATTAAATAAAAAAAATGTATCTTCAAGGTCCAAAGTAGCCGTTTAAAAAAAATCTAATATCAAATCATTTCTGGGTAACAGTCAAGTACCTTTACTGTGATTGTTTTCAATTAAAATGGTCAAAAGAAACAAATTGCTTCTTAGCAAAGAGTAATTTCTCAAGCAAGAATTTAGCTAGGACTATGTGGGAGTGGTCTGAGTGGGGAGGGGAAAACTAGCTGTTATTGGCAGAGAGGTTTGGAACTCTTTCTTATTGGTCTATTAACTAATTGACTGCCTGGTAATCCCACCAAAACAGGCTTACATTTCATGCTGTCTTTTCAAACAGCTCTTACACTAAAAGGGAATTGACATAATTTTCACAATTTCACAGTATTATTCCAGCCTCATAGTGTGGAAATATACACTGGGTGTACAAAACATTAGGAACACGTCCTTTGGAGGGTGGACTATTCTTGATACACACGGGAAGCTGTGTATCACACCAAACACCAAACCGGTGTGCCTGGAACCTACTACCATACCCCGTTCAAAGGCACTTCAATCTTTTGTCTTGCCCATTCACCCTCTGAATGGCACACATACTACAATCCACATCTCAATAGTCTCGAGGCTTAAAAATCCTTCTTTAACCTTTTACTGCAGTGGGCTAAATCAGGGTCAGTGTCTCTTGGTAGTCTTAAACAAATCTATTTTGAAACAAAAGTATACACCTCACACACATGGTTATGGGCTTAAAGAAAAGAAGACACCTGTACTATGTCAGATATAGAGTTGGAATGTATTCAATTTTGAGTTTGCATCCCAATATTACACTTTATATACATCACAGAAGACTGAAATATAACAAAACCGTTTGACATAAACACCAGATTTGCAGCTTAATTTAATTTTTTTATAATAAATTTATAAAAGATTATGAATAACATTTCACCCATGAGGCCACTAGGTAATTTGACTGCAGGAAAGGGCTACTGTTATTGACAGATATGAACGTTCACTGTTCAGCCATGGATCCTTTTACAACCTGGAATTAGCTCTTTCTGTTGTACATTCTTGTCTTGGTTTAACCTTTTATTTTTTATCTTTTCATTAGTTGATTCTGGTTTGAAACTAGTTCATGGGAATCTGCATGGTGACGTCATATTTATTTTAAGAAATTAGAAAGATATCACCAAAAACGAAGACAAAACTGGTTTAACCTCAGGAACTAAAGCCAATTTCTTACCTGTCAAAGCTGATTGGTAATCTGTATTATTCAAAAAGGGGAAGACCTTATTAGACTAATTTGATGGATAAATGAGTGTCTATGTGCAGTCACCATGAAACTGAACTCCATGACAGCAAAATAAGTCAATTTAAGTGCGGGGTCTATTGAGTAACTTTATCAGAACTAGGACCCGATAGCCTGAAGAATGTTAAAAGTACAGTACAACAACAGTTTATGATTCAGAACCCAAAAGGTTTTGCACTCATCCTTGGCCTGAGTACCAGTCTGTTTGTGCCATCATGCCAAACATGTCAACAAAATGTTTGCGTGACAAGGAGTGGCATGATAGCAGAAGCAGACTGATACCCGAGCTAACTCAACCCCAGAGTCTTGGCCAAAAGCTTCTAAGAGCTGAACTCCTCCCGCCAGCTAGATGGAGCACCGCTCAGGTTCACTGGTGTCTTTTACCCCGACCTGGATCAAATACTATCTAAAATCATTTCAAATGCTTCAGCTGGGCTTGATTGAGCTTGCCTGGCGCAATGGAGCCAATAGAGTAGTCTCAAAGTGAAAACCCTGCCCATCTGGAACTCAAGGCAGGCTAAAGCAGACGCTAAAAGTATTTTAAGGAGTTCAAATAGTATTTGAACCCAGGTCTTCCTTTACCCTGTCAGGAACTGTGTTTGTGTGTGTGGGAGTCTGTTTGATCCCAGGGTGGATCCATGGATCCTATTCGCTGATCCCTTTTGTAATGCTTTGAGATATCCAACTGATGCTTGTAATTTTGTTTGTATTTCCTGTGAATTGTAATGACCAACATCTGTTCCTAACCTGATCCTGTTCTGAGCGTTTGGATAAATGGCTTGATTAAACTCTCTTAACAACACCCACCCTGAGCAGTGTTTTGTTATGCTTTTGTATTGCTGTTGTTTTTATTTTGTAATGTCACTTTTGTTGTGATGTGAATTTCATTAATCTGATGATAGTTAGGGGATTGAATAAATAACTATGTTTAATTGTTACCAGATTTAAATTAATCATGTAACAACTAATTGATTAGGAATTTGGGGCACCACGGAAGAAGTTGTTTAACAAGTTACCATCTCCCGAATTAAACTCAAGAAGATATAAGTTTTATATATCCATAACAGTCACTTATTAATCATTACCTCATCAGTTCTCATTCTGAACAGTCGTTGCTGATTATTCAGTACTACAAAAAGTGGTTTAATCATTTATTTACTAACTAACTAAATAATAACACAGAATATACACTTACATGAGACAAAAGTCCCTAGTAGACTGACCAGATATGATGGCTTGTTACACATATGGAGAGAGGGTGGGGAAAGAGAGAGAGATAAATGGGACATTTTTCTGGTCTGGTAGGTGAGGTTAAGTTGAGGCAAAGTTCTAATCATTCCCCACATATAGCTAACGCTCCATGCTTTACTGGTCTGGTAGGTGAGGTTATCTTCTGATCTAGTGTTGAGGTTGAGAGTTTCAGCGTTTCCAACCATTTCAACGTGTGGACCATGGTCTCACTTCTTTTGGTCGAGTATGTTACATCTTAGCGAGTCCTTTTAAGCACTCGGGGGCGTTCCTGACACGAACTCTGACCTCACTAGGGGCGTGGCTAGTCACTGTGCACAGTTTATATGAAAAACAATGATCTTATTAGAAACTAAAATCACATCCCTGTCTTAACAAAAATAGTTACATCCATTTTCATATCACATAGACAACATATGGGATGGAAACTTGACAGCCGAAGGGGGTTTCTTTCCTAAGTTACGGTATTTGGTTCATACAGTTTTTAATAACATCACAAAATTAAAAGCAGTATGACATTCGTTTTCTACATCTACTCATTGACCATTTCCCACATTCGGATGTTAGAAATATTTGTTCCGAAGTTCACCTTTTGGACGTTAGAGTTTTTGGCTGGCAGAAGTCTCTTTAGACAAAAGACGTTCCAATCCCAATACTAAAGGGTAGAGAGAGAAAGTTCCCCCCTCCAGAGATTTAGAGCAGGGTGTGAAGGTGACCATCCAGCAGCTCCCCCTCTCATCTCTGTGGGAGAGAGAGAGAGGCCTGGTTTCTGTCACCCCCCACCTGTCTGATCTGCCCATTCTGATCCTCAAAGGACAGTCATGACACTTTTAATAACCCTCCTCTGATGCAACACTACGGTGAATGTCCTTCTAACAATTCAGTTTCGATCCAGTCGAGCTTGAGAAGTAACCTCTCATGCTGGGCTGAGGTGGTCAATGCTAGGAATAGCCAATGGGAGAAGCTGGCCTAGTTGAAGAGGGAATGGAATGTACATCATCAAACTATTCCCATTTGTTTTGTCTTTTCACTTCTTAAGTGGATAAGACCACACTCTGCAGTAACAGCACACTTGTCTAGATGAGGCTGGGAGAAGTGTGGTGTAAGTAGCTTAATTAAGTAGCTTAAGGCCATGTAAAATGTGGGCTAATGTCTTGTTTCTTGGATGAAAGAACTAGAAGGTACACCGACATTGACTGATACCCTGGTAACAGATCTGTCTGCGCTTTCTTAGCCAACTTCTATAATTGTTGTCATGCCAAACAGTCTGGCCTCACCTCAATCTCCATATCTGATCATGCTGTCATTGATGGGCACAGTGAGAAGTTAATCATGTTTGGCATGACAGTGACCATAGGATTTGGCAAGACAGCATTAACAGATCTGGGACCAGGTTAATATGCTGAATTCTTTCTTTTGGAAATGCATCTTAGTACTGTCTGCCTCATGACTTTTTTTCAACTGAAAATTATATTTCAGTCACATTAGTATTTTATGCTTTTTTTAATTGAAAGTATTTTTTGAATTGCTTTTTAATTGAACATCTTGGAAAGCTTATCAAGATACAGTCAATCAGGATAAAACAACAGTGTTTATTTCCTGTTTTCATTTTGTGTTCAGGTTAGCAAAGGGGCAAATAACAGCTATTTTCAAAACCAACCGGAATACAAAATGAAAACAAGAAAGTCTGTCTCACTTAGTCTGTCCCACGTTTTGGAGACCTCTACTGAAGTATTTTCATGCTACTTCTCATTGAATCCATTAGATGTTCCTCATGGTCAAAAAAAATGAAAGAGTCAAGGAGTCAATGCTACCTTGTTCTTAATTTGTAAATGTGTATATTTGACCAAATCTAAGACATTAATAGTGATAGCCAGAGTCAAGTTAAGTCAAGTGTTTGTACTTGAGAGTGAAACAAGGACAAGAAAAACAACCTGAACTTTCTCTGAGCACTACATTTATTTGACTGTGGTATAGTTGGTGTTTTGTTTGTTTTAGGATCCAGAGTTGATGAGGAATGAGGAGTGTAGAGTATACCTACTATTACCCTACTTTCACCTGGCACTGTAAGACAAGCACTGTCAAATGTCAAGAGCTAGGTCTCACTAGATGTCTGGTCCAGTACCCTGGTATTGGATGGTAAAAGAACCAGTTCAATTATGGTTTACTAGATTGTAGTCCCCAACTTTGTCTTGTTATTTTTCATCAGTGTTAGGGAATGTTCTAGAGCTCCACTGCTTTCTAATATGACACTTTGTTGTAAACTGTCAACCCCCTGAGGTAGTTGTCCAATTCCTGCTAGCTTCTCTTAAATATTTGGAGAAGTTTCAGCAAAGAGACAACCAAAGAGGTCATCTGGCAAGTACTTCAAAAAGTCTGTCCTCCCGAGACTACGAACTGTTACAGTAGATTTCACTCCAAAGGAGTTAGTCAGTGGCTAGTGGATCTGCAGCCGGTCAGTCTTATTAATCAATCGCCAAGTTGTCAGTTATGACACTGACGGACAATCAAATCCAAGTCAAATGTAAAGCTGTGATGGATTGAGGACTATATAATAGCACTATATATACAGTTGTAGTCGGAAGTTTACATACACCTTAGCCAAATACATTTAAACTCAGTTTTTCACAATTCCTGACATTTAATCAGTAAAAATTCCCTGTCTTAGGTCAGTTAGCATCACCACTTTATTTTAAGAATGTGAAATGTCAGAATAATACTAGAGAGAATTATTTATTTCAGCTTTTATTTCTTTCATCACATTCCCAGTGGGTCAGAAGTTTACATAGACTCAATTAGTATTTGGTAGCATTGCCTTTAAATTGTTTAACTTGGATCAAATGTTGCGGGTAGCCTTCCACAAGCTTCCAACAATAATTTGGGTGAATTTTGGCCCATTCCTCCTGACAGAGCTGGTGTAACTGAGTCAGGTTTGTAGGCCTCCTTGTTCACACAAGCTTTTTCAGTTCTACCCACAAATTGTCGATAGGATTGAGGTCAGGGCTTTGTGATGGCCACTCCCAATACCTTGACTTTGTTGTCCTTAAGACATTTTGCCACAACTTTAGAAGTATGCTTGGAGTCATTGTCTATTTGGAAGACCAAGCTTTAACTTCCTGACTGATGTCTTGAGATGTGGCTTCAATATATCCACAGAATTTTCCATCCTCATGATGCCATCTATTTTGTGAAGTGCACCAGTCCCTCCTGCAGCAAAGCACACCCACAACATGATGCTGCCACCCCCGTGCTTCATGGTTGGGATGGTGTTCTTCGGCTTGCAAGCCTCCCCCTTTTTCCACCAAACATAAGAATGGTAATTATGGCCAAACAGTTCTATTTTTGTTTCATCAGACCAGAAGACATTTCTCCAAAAAGTACGATCTTTGTCCCCATGTGCCCCCAGTTGCAAACCGTAGTCTGGCTTTTTTATTGCGGTTTTTGAGCCTTGCTGAGCGGCCTTTCAGGTTATGTCGATATAGGACTTTTGTACCTGTTTCCTCCAGCATCTTCACAGCGTCCTTTGCTGTTGTTCTGGGATTGATTTGCATTTTTCGCATCAAAGTACATTAATCTCTAGGAGATTTAACGCATCTCCTTCCTGAGCGGTATGATGGCTGCGTGGTCCCATGGTGTTTATACTTGCGTACTATTGTTTGTACAGATGAACGTGGTACCTTCAGGCATTTGTAAATTGCTCCCAAGGATGAACCAGACTTGTGGACGTCTACAATTTTTTTCCTGAGGTCTTGGCTGATTTCTTTTGATTTTCCCATGATGTCGAGCAAAGAGGCACTGAGTTTGAAGGTAGGCCTTGAAATACATCCACAGATACACCTTCAATTGACTCAAATTATGTCAATTAGCCTATCAGAAGCTTCTAAAGCCATGACATCATTTTCTGGAATTCTCCAAGCTGTTTAAAGGCACAGTCAACTTCTGACCCACCTGAATTGTGATATACTGAATTAGAAGTGAAATAATCTGTCTGTAAACAATTGTTGGAAATATTACTTGTGTCATGCACAAAGTAGATGTCCTAACCGACTTGCCAAAACTATAGTTTGTTAACAATAAATTTGTGGAGTGGTTGAAAAACGAGTTTTAATGACTCCAACCTACGTGTATGCAAACTTCCGACTTCAACTGTACATAATTTTAATGTAGGGTGCATGGATGTTTCACCTATTGTGGGTAAGATCTGTTTATTTGACAGTGGGCAGTTTGTGATTTGTGTGTGTCCACAATAACTCACACACTGTCCCAATAGGATAGGATGTAGTGATCACTATGTGGCCCTCATATCTTCCTGCTCCTTAGTAAATAATACATTTTTACAATTCATTTATTCCAGAATAAATGATTGACCGTGATCCATTTCTGAAGGAGTCGGGGCGTCCAGGTTTGACCTCCAGCACCTCTGAGGAGAGAGGTTTGACAGTAATTAAATCCTCAGGGAGGAGGTGTCCTATGAGTCCTGAATACTGTCTCTACCTGGGTCTAGGTGACCTTGTTCTTCACTGCAGGAAACTTTTGGTCACTATGACATTAACATGACGATGTGATCTGGTGTCATATCCATTCATGACTGCACTTCTAACTTATGGCTGTTGTCATGATAGAGGTAACTGATTTAATACCTCTGGATAACAGGCTCTATGTCAGAGGTGAAACGACACTGACGTGTTAATGGGATAGTGAAGTGTCAAATGAAGAGCAGCTCGCTGAGTTTAGAGAATGTTGAACGGGCGTCCATTGTTGTGTAAATCCAGTCATGTATGTTGAGGAGGAAACGGGATTTGCAGCTTTATGGAAGTTGGATGACAGTGTGGTGCGTTTGTATTGTTTTTCGCTCCCGCTGTGGAACGAGCACAGCTACTTTGTGAAGTCTGAATTGTGGCCAAATAACAATGCGCTCCGTGCCTGGAACACACACTTACCTCTCGTACTCTTCAAACATCAAACAGAGAGAGGAGACCGTTCCCCCCCTCCCTGCGCAATAATCCCCCGCTCGGCTCTATCCTGAAAGGACCCTCCTTGAGTCAGAATAGCGTTGTCCTTTGAACACTCTTCTTGTGTTTTGGTAATACTATACTGACAACGTTCAGTGCAACATGTTTCAGTGAAGGACATGTGAAGTTCATAACTGAATATTGTGATCCTTCTTTACAAATAAATCAAAACGGATTCTAAATTCAGAATTGAGGATTACTCAATGTAAAATAAGGTAAAGTAGATGTTAAAAATATATATATTTTCAGAACTATTGCCTGATTCACTGATGCATTTTGAATGACCTTTTACTCCTGGCACAGGAGGCTGCTGAGGGGAGGACAGCTCATAATAATGGCCGGAACAGAGCAAATGGAATGGCATCGAACACCTGGAAACCATGTGTTTGATGTATTTCATACCATTCCACTGATTTCACGCCAGTCATTACCACCAGCCCGTCCTCCCCAATTAAAGAGCCACCAACCTCCTGTGACTCCTAGAGTCATAAAAATTCCACAGAACAATACTTTCCAAAAATTCTGAATCAGCTAAAATTTTGAAGGTTTTCTCAAGCTGCCAACATCATGTAACATACAATAGTGTATAATTGTTGGTCTAGTTGCATTATCTGAAGACAACGCATGGGTGTGAAGGTACAGAGAAACCCGCGGCAACACTGAAATCACCACTGAGCACCTCTCTCTCTCTCTTCACATCTATTCCTCTTTTACTAACTCCTTGCCTGTCTTACCCCTGTCTTTCAATGTCTCTCTCGCTCTACTTCTCTCCCTCCACTCTCTGACTTTCTCTCCCTAACTCTTTCTCTCAGGCTGCTCAACCTCTGGAACTGTATTTAGTGGGAACATGACTGGAACTTCTGATGTGTGTTGTACCTAACATTGATGTCATTCCTAATCAACTGTGGACAGGGTTCTGCAATGGCAATCAGTAATGAACCCCTAGATCTGCATCCCAAATGACACCCTATTCCCTATATATTACACTACTGTTGATGGGCCCTGGTCAAAATGGGGATGGGGTGTCATTTGGTACGCACCCCTGTTGTCTCCATCTTGGTGACAGAGCTGCTGGGACACAGAAAGGTTAACCGTTGAGTCATCCAGTCGCAGCTGTGAGACAGATCAGTTCTTCACAACAACCACAAGCGGTGGAATTAAATCACCTGTACCAGCTCCAGCACAAACCCAGCGAGCACTTTTTTGATTGAAAATAACTTATTTTCCACTTGTTTTCGACATCCATGCTACCTGGCTATTCTACTGAGCGTCATCTGTATTCATAAATGTGTTGGATATTATCATCCACTACCAATAGAATGCGCCGCTTGGTTTGATAGATTCTAAATGACCTCTGGTCCTCCGGGTTAGATGCCTATTTATTGGAGAGGATAATGCTCATAAGAACAAACACATTTTCTATGTTAATGTGTTTCTTTCCTGAGGTCATTGTCTGCATGAGTCTGCATCCAACCATCCATCCATATATGGGCAGAAAAGACAGTGAATGAGATTCAATTGGAACCACTAATGAGTGTATTATATTGTGAATGATGTACAGGGGTGAAAGTTTGCCCTCTCTGTTTGGTAAAGTTCTCTCATAGGGATAATCACAGGGATTCAGTGAGAGCCTCAGCCTC
Source organism: Salvelinus namaycush (assembly GCF_016432855.1). Lineage (NCBI taxonomy): Eukaryota > Metazoa > Chordata > Actinopteri > Salmoniformes > Salmonidae > Salvelinus > Salvelinus namaycush. Next base: position 517,745 of record NC_052343.1, on the reverse strand, counting down.
TCCACTCTCTTCACTTACTGACATTAATGGGGTTATAAAGGTCCCCTTGCTCTCACGCCACAAAATACCACAGAGAGAGAGGCACTCATTAGGATGAAATGGGTTTCGCTATATCAAAGGATGTTATTCACAAACATATCCCTAAATAGCCAACCGGGAATAATCGGGGTTATTATTGAGAAAAGGACAATGAATCTTTTCAGAATCACACAATTTTAATTAAGGTCCCAGTTGTGTGCGCCTGGAAAGTACACGTTGAAGCATATTGTGAGAAAAAGGGGGGATGCTATTTATTCAAGTTCAAGAGAACGAGACATAGAGCTAATTTTGCATTCATCCCTATCCAATCCCCTGAAGATGTATCTGTCTGAAGTACAACTTAATTGCATTGATCTCTACTTAACTTCCCCTTCAACAGCATTTAGTGTTGATATTTATCACACTTTGCAAAAGATCCAAAACTTTCTCCTACTGACTTTATTCATTTGTTTATAATTCCTTCATCCAGTTAGTTTTGAATGACTTATTTTCAGTTTGAATGAGTTTTGGATGGGCGATATCTGTGTACACCTACTTGAGTCTGCTGTGAATGACTCGGAGAGCTTATCTCAGGTCTTCTGTGATGTAAGAGCTCCCCAGGTAGTCCATCCAGTTGAAGAAGAAGTCGTTCCACAGCCCCAGAAAATGTGCTTCCAGCATCCCTGGTGTTTGGCAATATGCCACCAGCTGTTTCCAATGGTAACACCTTTCAGGAGCTGGAGAGTGGAACCAGAGTAGAGCCTGGTCTGGTTCAGGTAGCACACTTTATTGTTAGGTTGTGTTGGGCTATATGTTTTCCCGCTGCGTCTTTATAATGTTCTTCCATCCCTCCCTCCGTTACTTCTTCCATCTCTGCCTCCTTTCCTTCTTCCATCCCGCCCTCCTTTCCTTCTTCCATCCCTCCCTCCATTTCCTCCAGGGTTCTTTCCGTGGCCTGTCCTCTCCTGTCAGACCTGCCAAGGCAACCCCTAAGGGTGGGGAGAACGCTGTTGTGCGCCTCTTCAGAACGATCGTGAGTAAACCCATTTGCATAGTTTGCCTGCCACTGTTGATGTTTGACTTGATGATATGAGGGCGGCAGGTGGTCTACCAGTTAAGAGCAGGTAGCCTAGCGGTTAAGAGCAGGTAGCCTAGCGGTTAAGAGCAGGTAGCCTAGCAGTAGAAATAACTTTAGGCCAGTAAACGAAAGGTCACTGGTTCAAATCCCTGAGCCAACTAGATGGAAAATCAGTTGATGTGCCCTTGAGCAAGGCACTTAACCCTAATGGTCTCCTTTAAGTCGCTCTGGATAAGAGTGTCTGCTAAAGGACTAAAATGTAATGAGAAATACCCTCATCTATTGTATTTCTAAAGGTCTGTGTCACTCTCTCCCCTCAGGTGTCCCCTGCCCCTCCTAAGTCTAGGGTGAGCCCCATTTACCTTACTCTTTGTCAATATTGTCCAATTGAGGAGTTGAAGGTTGTTTTAGTCTTTGGATGGGATTGTGTATTTGTCTTTGTTAACATGTGATGTCACTGAACGTATGTCACTGAGTCTGTGCTCTCTCTGGTGACGCGAGCGTCTGCCTTACTCTGCTATGCTCCACCCTGGATGTGGACTCATCTCTTCTTTGCTGCACTGCCTTTGCTCTGAGTGATTAACTTTCCTCCCCTCACCCCTGTGTCTCACCCCTGCGTCTCACCCCTGTCTATTCCCTGTCTCTGTCTCTTACGTGTCCTTGTCCAGTGGACGGCAATGACTGCGAAACTAGGCCAGGTACGTGGTTAAACGCTACAGCTAAAGAAAACGAGGAGAAAAATCCCCGGTCGTTCTTTAAAACAGTATATTCTGTAGCCATTTTAAGACTTGAGAGCTTCTTGTAATCCAAGCATACATGCATAACACCCTCATCAGTTTTTCTATTTTATTAAATCATGTTTTGAGTGGTTTGGTTTGGCAAGCTCTCCGCCTCCGGCTCAATTGAAGTCGTTTTTCCCTTTCGGTATGATAACCAGCAACTTAATCCTGCTTTTTCTTATTCGCCCTGCTGAATTTGAAGTCTTGGCCCCTGTGCGAGCGTGCATGCACGTGTGTGTGTGTGTGTGTGTGTGTGTGTGTGTGTGTGTGTGTGTGTGTGTGTGTGGGTGTGGGTGTGGGTGTGAGTGTGAGTGTGAGTGTGTGTGTGCACATGCGTTTGTGTCTTTCTGTATGTCTCTGTGTGTGTGTGTGTGTCAGTGGTGGCTGTTGAGGGGAGGACGGCTCCTCTGGAATGGATTCACTGGAATTGTACATAGAAACCACATTTGAAACCATTCCATCGACTCCATTCCAGCCATCATTATGAGCCGTCCTCCCCTCAGAAGCCTCCACTGGTGTGTATGAGTGCGTGGTGTGAGTGTGTGTGTGTGTTGTGGATGTTATGAGTCACACATAACAGCTAACATTGTCTGGGGGGGGGGTGAAATAACAGAGTGATAAGGGATGAGATCTTTAAAGCTCTTCTCTGAGGTAAGGGATCTTTAAATAACACTTTGAAGTGTTCCTCCCCAACATTTCATTCATCCTCGTGCATGTTGATCGGAGTTCTGCGTGAACGGTTCCCAGTCTAAATCCCCCCCTGTGAGAGTCAGAGCAGCCACAGCTCAGCTGTTACCGAGATGGAATTTCAAATGTTTGATTTAGAAAAGTGCTTAAGTGAAGCACTTCCACTTGACTCGGATTGATTTTTGCTCCACTGCTTCGATGCCGCCACGAATGAGCCACTTTTTGATCTAGGCTAGACTAGTTCAAAACTGTATGTACAATGTCACTCCATGATAAGAGTCACTGACTCAATAGCCATCTTTTCTATAACCTCGTCACCGGCTGGCTTTCAGTTGAGCCTGGGGACGAGGCTGTCGCTTCTATTGTTTTCATGCAACATGATATTATCATTCTTGAAACAACCATGCAATACCCCACGTAAGATATGTACACATGATGCCGCTTTTTAGCCATTAGTAAATCATTTAGATGAACAAACAGAGAGATGAGCTGGCAAAAGCACACACTGACTGGGCCACCATGCTAGGTGACGACAACAATGTCTCCCGGTGTCTTACCTCACCCCTGCTCTCTTCCAGGGGTCTCAGAAGTCAACAGGATCCGCTAAGGCGAAGAAGGCCGGTGCAGGAGACAGCGGAACCCTGTCCAAGATCTTCAAAATGGTAAAGGAAAACTAAACCCATTTTTAAAGGGACGAAAACGCTCTGATCTGTCTTTGACATTTGTGTCCCTGTCTTTGACATTAACATAAAAAGGGAATATCCAATTATATAATTCCCTTTGTATGTTATTGAAACAAATTCCCGAATGTGCACTTGATTAAACCGATGGGGTCTTTCTTTCTCTTTTATTCCTCCCTTCTGTCTCTCTCTCCTTCTTTCACCTCAGTGATGATACCCACCATTCAGTGAGTAGCTAATGAGTCATGGGCGGCAATATATACTTACTCTTACTTGCTATGAATTTATTCAACGTTGATAGGCTAAGGCGACACCTTCCACTGCCTATCACACCATCAGCAGAATAACTGCATTTTGATACAGCCTCTAGACAGTGATAATTACAGTGTCTGGCTGATGCTTTAAGCTTCATGCATTAAAGAGTGCAGTTTGATGTCAAAGGTAACGCTATTTTTGGCTTGATGCGGACATGCAGCACCTAACATAATTGGCAGCTTACTTGCAGGCAGTGATCTTGCACCTGTGGGCCTACACCTGGCTGTGAAACAAAGGGCTTCGAAACCAGCTTTAGGGATAGTAGTCTTGCTTACTCTTAATGGCTGTTCTAAGACCTGTGCTAACTGCAATGGGAGATGCTTAGCAATTACAATTGTGGCGTGTGGTAGCTTTGCTCACTTTGCCGATGGCTTACGCGGCTGCAAACACACCGTCAGGTAAGCCAAGCTGTTATGGAAGCAGTGCCTTTCATTCTTTCTACAACTAGGACATTGCGCTTTTAATTAGATTGACCATCTGGTTCATGCATGTGTGTACCAAGTACACTGTATATGATACTGGGATGTAATACTACACAGACAGACTTATACAAGAGGTCTTTCTCCGACACAGTAGGCTACACATAAAGGCAAGGCAGACACACTTATATACACTTGAGTGAATACTGAATGACATTTAGAGGAGCAGCATACTACCCCGGTGTGTTCATCTCAAACAAATGACTGAGATGTTTGAACAGAGAGTATACCATTAATATAGATATTTTTACTACAGTCTCTACTGTATCTTTCTCTACCTCTCTCTTTTGGTCTCCACCTCTGTCTGTCTCTCTCCTTCTCTTACGCTCTCCGCTTATCTTTCTCACCTCTCACTCTGCCAGTAGACTCACTTTCTCCTCTGAGTAGTGACTCGGAGAGCCCCTGCATTCTGAGAGGCTGTTGTTTGTTTGTTTGTCTCTCCTTGCGTCATCCATGGCATGGTGAATGCTAATCTCCAGGACATGCTCTGGAGGTCTCTGGCAGTTTTAATTACCCAGTCTGGCCCAAGCTTCAGATACAGTTATTTAATTAGGCAGAATAGGCACTGGGAGCTTATGTTCCCGTAGGTACAGTCAGTGCACTCACAATGATTAGCAAGGCAACCAAGCACAGTCATCTCCCTCCTACCATACAGGGGCCTACTTTTAAAAATGTTTAGAGAGTCTGTATATATCCACATGCTCCCTGCATAGGTGTCTTTGCTAGCTGGACTATGATGCATTATGAAACTAAAAGATGAAGACGATCAAATCTACAAATGTGTGGGTAAATAGTACACCAATCTTCTCTTGCTAATAGCTTGTTTCCCCACAATCTCTCTGCCTAATTGGCGCTAAGCTAAAGCCACCATCTCTAGCGCTTCTGATTACCGTTTTGTTTCATCATTATCTGGGGACGGACTTTTATTTCACGTTTTCCATTCTCCAGTTCTGTTACCGCATTCTAATTAGTTTGTTTTTCGAACCGATAATGATTTGAAACTCAAATTGCTGTAAGAATGGCTCAGAGCCTGGCACGTTTCCTCTGATCTCCTTTTGTTTCAGGAGATTTAAAAGGCTTTGTACGTTATGGATTATATTCATTCCAATAGTTCTCCCTAAAGAATTTTCTCATTTGTATAATCTTTGTTCCGTTCCAATCCTCCCCTCTTTTTCCCACTTTTATATCCCCACGAGAAAATGCACAATCTATTCTTAGGGATCGAGCTTGGTGAACACAGTACAACACATCATTGATCAGTTTTGGCAACAACATGCAAATTAGAACTGGGAGATGTTTCTTTTAAGGGCATAGCCGAGAATTCACAAAATAAACAATTATGATCATACTGTAGGCCTAGAACTCACCCACCTATTCTAACAAAACAATTGTACACAATGCTCAAGGCCACGTAGACTGTACGTCAATATACAGCTGGACATTTGTGTCCTATTTAGCAGGTCCTTTTAGTGAAGCATCGTTAGCGAATGACAAAAACAGTCCATTTCCTGATGATTATTTTGTCTCTCACTCTCTTGCAGGGCGCAAGCCGGACTGGGTCTCTACCCAAAAAATGAGGTCCCCTTTCAAGAGCACAAAGGCAGACGTCAAGAAAAGGGACACAAGTGGGGGAAAACAAAGAAGATAAAAGAACGGATCTTTGTCGACTCACACACACCTCTCCCTGCTTTTCTAACCCTTTCATTTTATAACTCAAATGCCTCCGCCACCGCACCTGGCTGGTAGATATAGCGACACAATCTGTGCTCCCCGCCTCTGCTTCTCCCTCCCGCCTCTCCTGTGCAACCATCTTGGATGTGAACTGTTGCCGAAGTCATCGGACCCCCTCTTACAGCCTAAAGGACCCCTGTCGTAGCTCTACAGTACCTGTGTCTTCATTTCTATTTCTCTGTCTGTCTGTATAGAGTCGTCTAACAAGGCTGGCTAACTGGACCAGACCTGGCTGAAGTAGCTTAGGTCCAACTGACCTGGCCCTGACCGCTTGTGGTTGTGAAAGTGTGACCAGGTCTGGTTCTGGTTCAGAAACGAGTGATTATCTGTCTTGTCATGCTTGTCTTTGTCATTTCCCCCCAAACCCCACACACACTCTCCCATTTCTGTACAACCTGACATGAATTCCTAGCTAAGCATTGTCTTACTCAGCTTGCATGGGTTGTTGCGATGGCCAGTTGGTCATGTGTTTGTACGTCTATCCTCCTGTATGATCAGTGTACGTGTCCTGTCTTAAGTGTTGCTGTCCTTCCATGTTTTTACATTAGGGTCTATGGCCGGCTGTGATCTTCGGTGCTAAAATGACATCGAGCTACTGAAAGTTGTTAACCTACTAAAAGTCTCTGTCTGTAGTATCCACTGAATTGTAGAAATCAATGGATGATGTTATCATTTCTAATGTTGTTTCATTTGTTTTTCAGTACATGTAGATTGATTAAGACACTAATGTGTATGGTATTGGGAGTTTCCCCATCCAGATATAACGGACATTTGTCTAAAGTGCACTGTTTTGACCGTTGAAAAGCAGACGGACTGGTATTTCCAATGGCAGGACAGATTCAGACCCTTTCCCCCATTAGTGTAGTCTCCTCTGTCTTAAGCATCTCTTGCTTCATATATCTATCGAAGCGCTGCACAAAATATGAATACAAAACAGCTAGCTAAACAATACCATTTCTGACTGCCAAAAACAATGTGCTGTGTTTACTCTGTGTGGATATTAAAACACCAACACTGTCATAAAGGTGCTCGTTATTTAACCGTGTAAAAAGCATAAATGTTACTAAAAAAAGATGACGATGGATATAGAGGAGCGTGGAGTTTGTTGACCAAGGTACGAGCGATGAGTTGCATGAACTGCTTATTACTGCCACTGTACTGTCCAATATCCTCACACCAGTCTTTCCTCCATTTGTTTAAAAAACAAACGTGTGTAATCTGTAGTATACTGCCTGCCCCCCCCCCCCCCCCCCCCCCCCAGTCACCCCTCCCCCTGTCTTGATGTGCGCGCTCGTTTTTGTATGGGTCCTGTGAATGAATGTAAATGAAACTCTTGAGACCCTCATTGTTGTATCGGTAATAAAAAGATGTACGACCAGCCACTTAATAACTTGAAAAAATAAAGGAATTAAAAATCATTAAATCGTTATGGGTCTCTGGTTGTGTTGTTTGATAGAAGTTTAAAAAGTAGTGTACACACATGCAGTAACGTGCAGGTGTAGGGTACAAGAAGTGATGAAATATTCAACTCTGTTGCAGAATCCATCTTTGTTTAGGTCAGGTCATTGTGTCGTTTGAAGCAGACTCATGACAGAGCTGCATCTCGCTCCTGGTTCCAAGAGTAATTGTGTTTGCTCAATAATTGTATAATCAAGGAGAGGAATTTAATAATGACTCAATGTGGTAGAAGAGACATTTGTTTTTATAGAAGTTGAAAGTGGTCAGGCTTTTTCCATATGCTGCGAAAGTTTAATAACTCTGGGACTAATGAAAGAAAGAGGGTCAAAAATGGGGTTTGACTATGTGGAAATGGATTTTTCAATCGCTAATCACTTGCCTTTTCTAGATACAAGGTTTTGATGCAGAGACATACCGAGATCTTCACGTATCACAGAAAATCAAACATAGATGAAATGCAATCAACTTCAGACAAATTATTTCTAAAACAATTGGCACACATTAAATCTGTAAAAAAATGACTGGTTTTATTAATTAAATACTTTTCAACATTACAAAATACATTCCTGCCAAAAAAACAAAAACAACAACACTTAACAGCTTATAGTCTGTAAACTGGTTCAGCAATTGATGAAAAAGGAACTCTTGTTCACAACCAATTTGATAAGGAATCCAAAAATATATGCAATCATACACTATTTACAATGCAAAATTAAATATCAGATTACAAAATGGCTGTGCATAAGATTACAACTAAATTACAATTTCATGCAACACCTTGTGAACGTGGAGTCAACCCCTGAAGCCCTTATACAGCAGCCAATGACAGTGGTTTCACAGGTCGTCGTCGTCATTGTCAAATTTACAGGCATAACGTTTCAGAAGAGAGGGATCAAATCCACACCAGACCTAGGTTCAAATCCTCTTCGAAATCATTATGCTTTATCCGGGCTTGATCGAGCTTGCCTGGCACAATGAAACCTACAGAGTAGTCATTTGCAAGATCGCATTCTGCAAGCCCACCCATCTGGCACTCCAGGCAGACTAAAGCGAATCATTTCAAAGTGTATTTGAACCCAGGTCTGACCCATATGACTCTGAGCACTTTATAGTCTCACCATACCTTCAACTTTACGGCAAAAATATATATATATTTTTACAACTAATTAATCAAAAACAAAACATTTAGCTTGCCTTTTAGAAAAGTGTATAGCATAAATATGCAAAAATATGTGACTTTAAAAAGAAATGTACTTTTTGGGTAACTACACATAGAGCACTCCAATGTGTGTGCCTGTTAAAGCACAGTTAAAGAGTGGGCCTGTTCGCAGTGTGTGGAGCAGCCCCAGGAGCACGGGACAGATGGAGTTCCCTGTCTAGAAACAACGCTTAGACCCTGCCCATTATACACTTGTGTAGATCTGAAATTATTGGATAGGAATACGCAATAAGGCAAACCTCTCATCCAGCCGTACAGAGGGCAAGGTGGAGCTCTAACACTATTGCTACTACCTAGTCCAGTCCGTAATAGGTCACACGGAGCAGTTTGTGACTGACTACTGCTGACTTATGGACCGCGGATCTACAGGGGTGTCTGGGGGGGGGGGTGCTGTTTCTGGATGGAGCAGGTGAGTGGTTATTCTACTCTACAGGGTGATGTGAACCAGTACCGCAGGACTGACAGTGCAGCCATGCAGATCTATAGCGTTCGCCAATCTCATTGGCAAACAGAGTCAACAACAGTCTAGGAACCAACCGCCGGTAGCCTACCTCAGCTAGCTACAGCCCCGACTGGTGAACTGTACTGGGAGGTCAGCTTCTGATTACTAAACGGCGTATTGACTAAAACGTCTCATAAGGGACTCGTACTAATGAGAATCAGAGCGCAGGTTGATTCAGCAATTTAGTCAATGGAGGGACCAGTTCTCTGTCTTTAAAGGGACAATCTGCAGTTCAAACAATAATAAAAGCGGGCAACCCGCCACCGATTTGGTAAATAGCTGAGGGACGAGGCTGGAGAAATGTAACCAAATTCATAAGACAGAGCTATGATATCAAAAGGATAGATTTAACCATGTCGAGGCGATAAAATGTTGTTGTTTTTTACAAAAAAAAGAGGAACAAGCTGAACTAAGGCATTTTTAAGTTATACTCTTCAATAATCAATGGGTATATATCATGAATTTAAAAGTAAAAAAAAAAAAGTGATGTAGCAATCACAGATTGTCCCTTTAATGCATATCTGAGGACAAGAGAAACGGGCAGAAATAGCTGCTGCTAAGACCTAATGCGTGTAGGTATGGCCGCACACGCTTTCTGTTTTCAGTATGTGCGTGGCAACATCACCTTGGATATGCTTTAGAAAAAGTGCAGAAATGTCCAACTCGATTAAAAAGAGGTGAGGAAAGGAGGGGGTTGATCTGAGGGGTAGGTTTTTCCCACACCTACTTAGTGGTAAAATCAGTGCTTTGTATCATCAGTGCACAGACGCCTAGTAAAGAGTCTATGCTGGGATGAACTGGGATGGTCAATTCAATTCTGAGTTGGGAGCTAAGGGAAGACGTTGGGGATGCCACAGTGCCAGTCTCCAGAAGACTCCTGGACAACCTCTTCCATGTCATTCAGCTCGGGAGGGACATCCGTCTCTGTCCCCTGCTCCAACGTCGCCTCCTGGGTCCGATCGGGACCTGTGTCCAAGAAAAAGTAAGACAGAGAGAGAGATAAAGACACAGAGAGAGAGAGGGAGAGAAGAGAATGAAAGAGAGAGAAAGGACAGTGAGAGTGAGAGGGACAAAGTTACTCATGAACGTTCCTGTTAGAATGGAGAGAGTGTGTCAAGGGAACTCGTTAGGTTAAGTTTCAGAGTTTAAGAATGAAAAAATACAGTGCAACACACAATGCATTTACCACCTGTGAGGTAAGTTTGAAGAAGGGGTGAGTGACAGGTGAAATTTTACCAGAGCTCTTTCTCAATTGTCAAAAAAAATCCTCTCCTCGCCTCCTCTCCTTTGACGCATTGATCTGGAAGAATTGGCAAAGGTGACGATGAGTCAGCCTGAGGAGGACGAGGTGCCTACAGCCATATTGTTTTTCCAATCAGTGCAGATGAAGAGGTGGTGAGGACAGATGTTGTAAGCAGTCGAGACAGAGCCTTTGTGTCTGGGATCCATCAATAGACCACGAGAGTCAGTTCAGCAGAGGACATTTCCTTTGTAATAACCATCAAATGTTTAAATGGAGGTATACAGGACCAAACAGGCACTAAATGGGAGAGTGCGTCACAGAAAGGTTCCATAATTAAACCCATCTATCTATTGAATGAACTCACTTAAATGTGACTGTCTCTTACAGACGCTCTCAGCGAAAGAGCGATTGTGAATCATCCAGGTGAATGTTTGTTAGAAATCGCCTTGACATTTTTTTTTGCTAGCCTTCCCCTATAAGCGCGCAAGGACTGATGCTCACACTCACCCCCACACAAACACAGTGCCTGGACACAGCCCTTAGCTATGTTATATTGGCCATATAGCACAAACCTCCGAGGTGCCTTATTGCCATTATAAACTGGTTACCAACGTAGTTAGAGCAGTAAAAATAAATGTTTTGTCATACCCGTTGTACACCGATTGGTATACCAAGGCTGTCAGCCAATTAGCATTCAGGGCTCGAACCACCCAGTGGGGATTAATCATTTAGAATGTCAAATTAAAATGCACAATAATCCCTATTCACATATTTACCATGGTATTAGAAGCGCTATATAGCACCAAAAGTTAGTGACAGAGTTGCATATTCCAGACAGTCCTAACGTCAACATCCAACACAATAATCCATTGAAAATGCTAAATACTGTTCAAACATTTGCCACCGTCATAAGCATTTTGTCACAAACAGTTAGTGACTCCCCGTTTCAAGTGAGAATCAGAGCGCTGACTTACAGCTCCAGTCAATCAGCCCGGTGGCTGTTGAAATATTTAGGCCCGAAGCTTCCGTATGAGCTTCCGAATGAGAATGAAAAGGACAGGTTCTCTCATCACAAGTGTGGCTGCCTTCTCTGTCAAAAGGCCTTTCAGGCAGGGAAATGCAGCAGGATTGAGAGATGGAGTATCAGCCTGATTTGTGAGCTTTATCCCTATTTTTCCCTGGTCAAAAGTAGTCCACAAATCAAATCACATTTTATTGGTCACATACACATATTTAGCAGATGTTATTGTGGAGGTAGTGAAATGCTTGTGCTCCTAGCTCCAACAGGGCAGTAGTATCTAACAATTCACAACGACACACACAAATCTAAAAGTAAAATAATGGAATTAAGAAATATATAAATAATAGGACGAGCAATGTCGAAGTGTCATTGACTAAAATACAGTAGAATAGAATACAGTATATACAGTTGAAGTCGGAAGTTTACATACACTTAGGTTGGAGTAATTAAAACTCGTTTTTCAACCACTCCACAAATGTCTTGTTAACAAACTATAGTTTTGGCAAGTTGGTTAGGACATCTACTTTGTGCATGACACAAGTCATTTTTCCAACAATTGTTTACAGATGGATTATTTCACTTATAATTCACTGTATCACAATTCCAGTTGGTCAGAAGTTTACATACACTAAGTTGACTGTGCCTTTAAACAGCTTCAGCTTCATGTCATGGCTTTAGAAGCTTCTGATAGGCTAATTGACATAATTTGAGTCAATTGGAGGTGTACCTCTGGATGTATTTCAAGGCCTACCTTCAAACTCTGTGCCTCTTTGCTCGACATCATGGGAAAATCAAAAGAAATCAGCCAAGACCTCAGAAAAAAAATTGTAGACCTCCACAAGTCTGGTTCATCCTTGGGAGCAATTTACAAATGCCTGAAGGTACCAAGTTCATCTGTACAAACAATAGTACGCAAGTATAAACACCATGGGGCCATGCAGCCGTCATACCGCTCAGGAAGGAGACGTGTTCCGTCTCCTAGTCATCGCTACATCTCTACGTACTTTGATGTGAAAAATGCAAATCAATCCCAGAACAACAGCAAAGTATCTTGTGGAGATGCTGGAGGAAACAGGTGCAAAAGTATCTATATCCACAGTAAAATGAGTCCTATATCGACATAACCTGAAAGGCCGCTCAGCAAGGAAGAAGACACTGCTCCAAACCCGCCATAAAAAAGCCAGACTACGGTTTGCAACTGCACATGGGGACAAAGATCGTACTTTTTGGAGAAATGTCCTCTGGTCTGATGAAACAAAAATAGAACTGTTTGGCCATAATGACCATTGTTATGTTTGGAGGAAAAAGACGGGAGGCTTGCAAACCGAAGAACACCATCCCAACCGTGAAGCACGGGGGTGGCAGCATCATGTTGTGGGGGTGCTTTGCTGCAGGAGGGACTGGTGCACTTCACAAAATAGATGGCATCATGAGGATGGGAAATTATGGAGATATATTGAAGCAACATCTCAAGACATCAGTCAGGAAGTTAAAGCTTGGTCGCAAATCGGTCTTCCAAATGGACAATGACTCAAAGCATACTTCCAAGTTGTGTCAAAATGGCTTAAGAACAACAAAGTCAAGGTATTGGAGTGGCCATCACAAAGCCCTGACCTCAATCCCATAGAACATTTGTGGGCAGAACTGAAAAAGCGTGTGCAAGCAAGGAGGCCTACAAACCTGATTCAGTTACACCAGCTCTGTCAGGAGGAATGGGCCAAAATTCACCCAACTTATTGTGGGAAGCTTGTGGAAGGCTACCCAAAACGTTTGACCCAAGTTAAACAATTTAAAGGCAACGCTACCAAACACTAATTGAGTGTATGTAAACTTCTGACTCACTGAGAATGTGATGAAAGAAATAAAAGCTGAAATAAATCAATCTCTACTATTATCCTGACATTTCACATTCTTAGAATAAAGTGGTGATCCTAACTGGCCTAAATCAGGGAGTTTTTACTAGGATTAAATGTAAGGAATAGTGATAAACTGAGTTTAAACGTATTTGGCTAAGGTGTATGTAAACTCCCGAATTCAACTGTACATATGAGATGAGTAAAACAGTAGGTAAACATTATTAAAGTGGCCAGCGATACCATGTCTATGTATATAGGGCAGCAGCCTCTAAGGTGCAGGGTTCAGTAACCGGGTGGCAGCCGGCTAGTGACGGCTATTTAACAGTCTGATGGCCTTGATAGAAGCTGGTTTTCAGTCTCTCGGACACAGCTTTTATGCACCTGAACGGATGATAGTGGGGTGAACAAGTCGTGGCTCGGGTAGTTGATGTCGTTGATGATCTTTTTGTCCTTCCTGTGACATCGGGTGCTGTAGGTCTCCTGGAGGGCAGGCAGTATGCCCCCGGTGATGCATTGGGCAGACCGTACCACCCTCTGGAGAACCCTGCGGTTGCAGGCGGTGCAGTTGCCGTACCAGGCGGTGATACAGCCCAACAGGATGCTCTCAATTGTGCATCTGTAAAAGTTTGTGAGGGTCTTAGGGGTCAAGCCAAATTTCTTCAGCCTCATGAGGATGAAGTGGAGCTGTTGCGCCAAGGGCTGTGGCGGTTACGAGATTTCGTCAGCCGGTGATTGTCAAGCACTAACTGTCGGTCTAGCGGTAAATGACTGTTAATTAACAATTAGCATCTCCTGGCTTCCACACATAGCCTACAAGCCATTTTAAAAAGTCTAATAAATCAATTTTAAAAAGTCTAATAAATCCATGTAATATAGCCTACACCTTCACAATAAATCTATTATTTTTTTTTTTAGACAGGTCTAAAGAAGCATGATATGCAGTCTATTTTAGAAGAACAGAATAGCATACTCTGAGTTGTCCATATGTTAGGTTCTGATGTGGCTATGCCAAACGGCTGTGGGCTACACTAGTCATTTTGCAGACAAGATTTGTTTATGATTCTGTGGCTTTATTTGATATTATTTCATAATATGAAGAATACAATTGAACAAAGCTGAATAAAATATACAGTACCAGTCAAGAGTTTGGACACACCTAGCCATTGAAGAGTTTTTATGTATTTTTACTATTTTCTACATTATATAATAATAGTGAAGACATCAAAACTATGAAATAAACACATGAAATCATGTAGTGACCAAAAAAGTGTTAAAAAACAATCTAAATATATTTTATATTTTTTGATTCTTCAAAGTAGACACCCTTCGCCTTGATGACAGCTTTGCACTCTCTTAGCATTCTCTCAATGAGCTTCAACTGGAACACATTTCCAACAGTCTTGAGGGAGTTCCCACATATATCGAGCACTTGTTGGCTGCTTTTCCTTCACTCTGCGGTCTCACTCATCCCAAACCATCTCAATTGGGTTGAGGTCGGGTGATTGTGGAGGCCAGGTCATCTGATGCAGCACTCCATCACTCTCCTTCTTGGTCAAATAGCCCTTACACAGCCTGGAGGTGTGTTGGGTCATTGTTCTGTTGAAAAACAAATGATAGTCCCACTAAGCGCAAACCAGATGGGATGGCGTATCGCTGCAGAATGCTGTGCAAATTTGGACTCATCAGACCAAAGGACAGATTTTCACTGGTCTAATGTCCATTGATCATGTTTCTTGGCTTCAAAAGGTTCTACAGCTGCACCATCCTGACCCGTTGCATCACCACCTGGTATGGCAACTGCTCGGCCTCCGACCGTAAAGCGTTACAGAGGGTAGTGCGTACGGCCCAGTCCATCACTGGGGCCAAGCTTCCTGCCATCCAGGACCTATAAACTAGGCGGTGTCAGAGGAAGGCCCAAATAATTGTCAAAGACTCCAGTCACCCAAGTCATAGACTGTTCTTTCTGCTACTGCACGGCAAGCGGTACTGGAGCACCAAGTCTAGGTCCAAAATGATCCTTAACAGCTTCTACCCCCAAGCCATAAGACTGCTGAAAAATGTATCAAATAGCCATCCGGACTATTTACATTTTACCCCCCCCCCCCCCCTACCCCACCCTTTGTTTTTACACTGCTGCTACTCGCTGTTTATTATCTATGCATAGTCACTTTACACCTACCTACATGTACAAATTACCTCGTCTAACCTGTACCCCCACACATTGACTCGGTACCGGTACCCCTTGTATATAGGCTTGTTATTGTTATTGCGTTTCTTTTTATTACATTTTTTACTTTAGTTTATTTAGTAAATATTTTCTTAACTCTATTTCTTGAACTGTATTGTTGGTTAAGGGCTTGTAAATAAGCATTTCACGGTAAGGTCTACACCTGTCGTATTCGGCGGATGTGACAAATAACATTTGATTTGACCCTTGCTTCCGGTCCTGAGCTACAGGCAGTTAGATTTGGGTATGTCATTTTAGGCGTGGGAACAACATCCCCTATACACTTCCTGATGAACTCAGTCACCGTGTTCGCGTATAAGTCAATGTTATTCTCAGAGGCTACTGTCCCAGTCCGCGAGAATTTAGAGAAAAGGGTGTCACCTGGGCTGTGGCGTCCATCAACAATGGACTGGCCTCCTCAGAGAGAAAGCATGTAGGGACTCTCAGGATTTAATTAAGGTATCGGAGACTGACAAGCAAGGTTTCGTCTGGCTGTGAATTTCGCACAAGGTCACCTTTCATCTCAGCCCAACCACAAACACTTGAGATGTGCTCGGGCTTCAGAATTTTTTGCCGTGTCTAGAGTGTGATAGTCTTGCGGGGGGGGGGGGTATTGCGAGTGTTTTGAGTGTCTGCGTGTCCGTGACTCACCATAGCCGTGCGACCTCTTCATGTGCAGCTTCATGTTGCTCTTCTGTGTGAAGCTGATGCTGCAGACCTCACACTTGTAGGGCTTCTCCCCTGTGTGTTTGACCGTGTGTACCTGCAGGGCACTCTTTTGGTTGAAGGCCTTGTCACACTGGGAACACTTAAAGGGACGCTCACCTGCACAAAAAAAACAGAGAGACACCTTCTCAAGACTTTCAGGAGTGCAAAAGGTTACTCGGCAATGGCGGTGCAATTCGCCGGATGAATACAAAACACACATTTTCATTCAATCTTGTGAAGAAGGCAATAAAAAGGTGTCTCGCACTAAAATAAGTTTGAAATATGGAACAGAATTACTTCTAAAAAGTGAATGCACGCACAGCAATTGACGCGTTGCGCTATATTACTGCAAGCGGTAGCAATTTACATCCAATTGAATAAAAATGTGATAAAAAATGAAAAGGTCTAGTCAGCTTACATTATCTGCTGAAAGATGTGAACCGCCGGCAAAGTGTAAATCCGATTTACCAAAATAACTTGTAGCCTACTGTGCCAATTCAGAATAATAGCATTGCCAGGTGCCGCCTCCCATTAGGCCTTCAGCATAATCTTGGAACATAATGACCTATCATAATTGGTACCATTACGGTCAAAAATACATTGACTTATTGAACTGAAATTGAGCAAAGACCTGTTATGTCTGTAACTAAGTCCATGGACATTATTTAAGTGCCTCTTCCTCAATCTAAAACATGAAAACTGCGCTGTGAGAAAACAGCCACACACAATTTGTTGAAGACAATGGCTCTGCCTCTCTTCTGATGTGGAGATGGAGATTAAAACATATCTCTAGTACGAAGGTTCCCCCCGTTTGCTTAAACAAGCGCTAAGAGCGACGGTTGTGATCGCGATGCTTTTCGCTTGCTGACGTGACGCTAGCAAGCTAGGCTATGTCATTACATATTGTGTGTACAAGCTCCCTTACAGTCTCTCCTGCTGAGGACGATAAGAGGTAAGACAGGACCCACCCCCCCTACCGGTTCAGCTTCCACAGTGGGCTCTTCAACACACAACATTACAGTAATCTCACACCGGCCTGCCTCTGACACAGCCATTGAGTGGGTGGCCATAAGAGTAGGCAGTAGGTAGCAACGAGTCAAAACGTTCAAGTCGCACTTCACCTTAATACTTACCCCTCCAGAACCAAAAGGCCCCAATTCAAAAGAAGCAAATGCACATCCTACTTTGTCGTGTCGGAGTTGTGTTATATTCCTCTTAGGAGACTCCATGATTTGCTCTGAAGAAGTTCATTTGGTCATTCTGCCATTGAGGCATATACATGAAAACGTTTTTCCTGAGGTCTTTGAAGTGTCCCAAATGCCTGATGGAAGGTCACTCTAGTCGAGGACTCGGATAGCATCGGATAGCATCTTCATTCATATGGTATATTTTTACTTTTGCGCCTTCAAGGCTGGGACGTACAATATTCCTAAACAATAGTAGTAGTCAGGGATTTATTCGAGTGAACGTTGTGCGTGCGTGTGTGGGATTACCTGTGTGTGTGCGGTTGTGTCTCTCTAGTTGGCTGGGCTTGGCGAAGGCTTTGTCACAGGAGGAGCATTTGAAGAACTTGGGCCTTTGGGAGCCCAGTGAGGGTCCTCGCTGGTGGACACGCTCGTGCTCCTGTAGGAGAAAGAGGTCAAAGGTCCGGGGACACAGAAAAAAAAATCTTTCAGAAGAAAAGGTGAAACATAGCAAATATATATATATTTTTTAATCTGCAATTTGCACGAGAACTGGCCCGCCAACTGCGCCAGCGTACACTTAAAACCGGGAAAAAAAACATCTGGGAACATTGGAAACCCAAAACTCTAATGATGAACCATCCCAAAAAGAACAAAAAAATTCTAATGCAGAACCATCCAGAAACCCCAAAGTCTACTGACAAACCATCAATAAACTCCAATCTAATAACGAATCCTCAAGAGACTCCAAAGTCTAATGAAGAAGACTGAAGAAAACTCCCGTCTAGTCATGAACAAAGAAACAAGAAGGCCAGTCTCGTCATAGGGTAGTGTGATGAATGAAAAGGAGAGTATAGTAGGCCCCTGATTGCTTTTAAGACCAAGAAAAATCAGTAACTGAAAGTTGGTAAAAATAACTTTCTCTGCATGTCCCCAGAGTCATAGAAAATGACTATTGATGAAACTGTTTCCGTTTGTCTCTCTCCATCGCTAAATGACATCATAAAGTTAATGAACCCAGCAACAGTTTGTAAAGTGGAGAAATAAAACAAAACATGAATTAAACATTCTCTAATCGCAGACACCCAGAACTAAAAATCGGTTTGCGTAATTGCATCGGATGCTTGATAAGCTTAATGTACTAACAAAGTATCCACTCCTCTAAATGGAAAATCAGCCAGTTTCAGGGAAGTCTATGGGCCAAATGTCCCCGCCAGGGTTACATGGGGCTGCCGATTAGTACGGAACAGGCTTTGATACGGTTCCAGCCGTGCTCCCCCTTTCCAAAGGAGCGTTTAATTCCGTAAATGAGATGAGGAAAGCTTTTGGGAGCAGGATGAGCAAGGAATGAGGGGGGGGGGCGTCACTGAGCCAGAGAAGATATATAAGTATCTTAACACACACGAACGCTCTCTGAATGACGCACAATCAAAACACACATCTAATGTGCTCTCTCTCTTGTTCATACACATGGACACAGACACACCATCAGGGGATCACACGTGTCATATCAGGTAAAGACGGTCATACGCTCACACACACACACAGTACACATGCACACAGTACACACACACACAGTACACACACACACAGTACACACACACACAGTACACAGCCAAGGACAGAGGAGGACGTTGAGGAGTTACAGAACAGCATGGCTCTCAGGCTGGATGAGCAGCTTGTAGGGGGCTTGCTTCTGCTTGTAACCCTAGAAATTAGGTCAAGCTCCTGCCTCTCCTCAACGCTGAGAGCTTCCCACTGTTTACGTGCTGGGGTGGAGATATTAAACGGAGAGCCTCTCTTCCTTGGGCAGCCGTATCCTCATGAGTAGCATTGTCAGAGGAGAGAAAGTTTGCACTCGAGAAAATTACCATCAGCCTAAAAACTATCTGAAATTGGACTTCAGCTGTTAACTTTTATCTCTCGCTCCTCCCGGGGCTATTATTACCCTGTCAGGAGGCAGTCGGCGTTTGGGACACAGAGAGAGGGAAGAGTGACAGTTGATTTATCGTTGTTACGAGACCCCGTCGGAAACTGAAGCAGCAGAAGAAAGGTTTGAGTCATTGTGCTCTTGTCCTCTAAGGAGATTGTGTTTAAACTCTGAACGCTGAGAAACCCACGGCCGTTTGACACCTGTAACCCACTCCTAACCCCGTCCCACCGCCCAGAATACACTCAAGAGTACTCAGAGCTGGTCCCACAGGAAACGATTATCCAGAGTTGAACTCTGCTCTGAGGGCAAGACAGGGCAACTACTATCAGGGAAGGGAAGGAATACATACAACATATAAACACGCTGTAGTGTGTGTGTGTGTGTCTGCCCAGACCTACTGTGTGTTCCATACTATAGTCCAGTCTCCAGTGTGTGTGTGTGGGCGACTGTGTGTCTGTCCGTGCTTACCTTTAAGTGAGTAGCTCTTTTGAAGGCCTTGCCACACACTCTGCAGACGTGGCAGCGCTCCTTGCCGTGGGCCTGCCTGCAGTGGCGTCGCAGCGTGTTGGCGCTCTGACACACCTGATCGCAGTAGAAACACTGGTTCTGCTTCTGGTTCTCCCCCTGGTCCTCCTTCTCGACCGCCTGGCCCTCCTCTGACAGCTGGTTTCAACACAACACACACGTTATACGCATGTTATCCTACCCACCGCCCGGTCCTTGTTAAATATCTGTTAACAACACACGTACACACACAGTGACTGACTGACCCTGTAAATATTGTTGGGCTGTCCCTCGGTGGCCTGGGGGTGGTGACTGACCAGTATGACCTGCTGGGTGGAGCCGGTCTGTTGTCCTGAGAGATCCTGGTCACTGAGCATAGTTTGGTACTGCTGACTCTATGGAGAGAAGATACTCACTGTTACTGTGTGTGTGTGTGTGTGTGTGTGTGTGTGTACATGTTTTACTATACTTGTGAGTACCAGAAGCCCTCACAAGAATAGTAAACCAACTAAAATTCAGAGAAGTGGTCCTCAATTGTAAAAAGTATATTTTAGGCTTAGGGGTTAGGTTTAGATTTAGGGTTAGAATTAAGGTTAGTGGTTAGGTTTAGATTTAGGGTTAGAATTAAGGTTAGTGGTTAGGTTTAGATTTAGAATCAAGGTTAGTGGTTAGGTTTAGATTTAGGGTTAGAATTAAGGTTAGTGGTTAGGTTTAGATTTAGGGTTAGAATTAAGGTTAGTGGTTAGGTTTAGATTTAGAATCAAGGTTAGTGGTTAGGTTTAGATTTAGGGTTAGAATTAAGGTTGGTGGTTAGGTTTAGATTTAGAATTAAGGTTAGTGGTTAGGTTTAGATTCAGGGTTAGAATTAAGGTTAGTGGTTAGGTTTAGATTTAGGGTTATAATTAAGGTTAGTGGTCAGGTTTAGATTTAGGGTTAGAATTAAGGTTAGTGGTTAGGTTTAGATTTAGGGTTAGAATTAAGGTTAGTGGTTAGGTTTAGATTTAGAATCAAGGTTAGTGGTTAGGTTTAGATTTAGGGTTAGAATTAAGGTTGGTGGTTAGATTTAGATTTAGAATTAAGGTTAGTGGTTAGGTTTAGATTCAGGGTTAGAATTAAGGTTAGTGGTTAGGTTTAGATTTAGGGTTATAATTAAGGTTAGTGGTCAGGTTTAGATTTAGGGTTAGAATTAAGGTTAGTGGTTAGGTTTAGATTTAGGGTTAGAATTAAGGTTAGGTTTAGATTTGGGGTTAGAATTAAGGTTAGTGGTTAGGTTTAGGGAAATATGATTTTGAATGGGGAATCAATTGTTGGTCCCCAAAAAGTATAGTAAGATATATCTGCGTGTGGGTGAGTGTATGCACGCCCATGTGTGTATTTTTCAGAGTGGTTACCTGTGTATGTGCTGTTGTGTACGCGCATGATTGTGTGTGTGTGTTTCAGAGTGGTTACCTGTGCGTTGAAGTTGAGCGTGAATTGAGGTTGAGCGTCCAGCATACCCTGTGTGTCCTCCAGTGTGAGAGTCACGCTGCCGTCGCTGGCCATGCTCGACGACGACATCACCAGGCTCTGGGAGCCAGCCGTCTGCGATAGGGAGGTGCAAGGCGGCAGGCTGGTGACTGACAGGAGAGACAGGAAGTAGGTGAGAATTTAGCTTGACAGAAATATTTGCGAGATTTTAATAAGCCATTCTGGTGTCATGCCATTGAAAATGAACTGGCAATGCATTTTCAAATGGGTAGAATGATGCACTGTGGCATAGGATAATCGGACGGAGAGCAAGCCAGTGGAAATTGACGGAGTGGATTGGGCAGATGCCTGAAAACGCCACATGAACAGCAAATGCGTGAAAAAAAAGCTAATTTTATAAGAGGTCACCAGATAATTAACTTGTTCTCTGCAGGCATCATTTAAAATTGTGATGTGACAGTGTGAAGGGAAATTAGGCCTAGCAGCTTGCCAACACTCACAAGGAATCTTGCCAACTATGTTCCACAGCGTAGAAATGTGAATGACCAAGAACCCCTAGGCCTAAATCGAGCAAGTTGAGGTGAATAATCTGCTTGGAGTAACTCTGGATTGTAAACGGTCATGGTCAAAACGTGTTGATACAACAATAGCTAAGATGGGGAGAAGTCTGCCCAGAATCTCAACACTATCAAGAAGGCAGGTCCTACAGGCCCTAGTTTTGTCGCACCTTGACTACTGTTCAGTCGTGTGGTCAGGTGCCACAAAGATGGACCTTGGAAAATTACAATTATTATAATTTTAAAAAAATCCTTTATTTAACTATGCAAGTCAGTTAAGAACAAATTCTTAGTTACAATGACGGCCTAGGAACAGTGGGTTAACTGCCTTGTTCAGGGGCAGAACGACAGATTGTCATCAGCTCGGGGATTCGATCTAAAAACCTTTTGGTTACTGGCCCAACACTCTAACCACTAGGCTACCTGCCGCTCCAATTGGCTCAGAACAGGTCAGCACGGCGGGCCCTTAAAAGTAAACGGAGAGCTAACATTAATGAAATGCATGTCAATCTCTCACGGCTCAAAGTAGAGAAGAGATTGACTTCATCACTACTTATTTTCATAAGAAATGTTGACATGCTGAATGCACCGAGCTGTCTGTCTAAACTAATAGCACACAGCTCAGACACCCATACATACCCCATAAGACATGCTACCAGAGGTCTCTTCACAATCCTCAAGTCCAGAACAGAATATGTGAGGCACACAGTCCTACATAGAGCTATGGCTACATGGAACTCTATTCCACATCAGGTAACTGATGACAGCAGTAGAATCAGATTTTAAAAAACAAATAAAAATACACCTTATGGAACAGCGGGGACTGTGAATAGACACACACGTACATTGTAATATTGTTGTATTGTACGTTTTGATTTGTAGATATGTAGGGGATTAATGTTGTTATATGATGTACTGTTTTATCTTTTGTTTTATGTGTGATGCAAGTGCCTTCATGTGTTTGGACCCCTGGAAGAATAGCCTCTGCCTTGGCATACAAATACACAATTCACCATTCATCCAACCCAAAGCTTTACTATCGTCTCATTCTTTCGTAATGTCTCTCGATTAGATGACTCACTGTTGTTAAATAAGAATAGATTTGTAAAAGGACCAACTCCTCTCAATGCCTATTCATTGTTTGTCACAGAATATTGTCCACTTGAGTTGAGAGGAGAGTGATGACGATGGCTCAGAGAAGTTGATTTAACTCCACAAGTGATGGAGCGTGGAGAGGTACTGCAATCAGCCTGCTAATTGACCCAGCTCTCCATCGCTCCCGCTGAACGAATCACTCGACACACTTTACATCACAGGCCCTTCACTCTGTGCTCCCAGTGGGCTGCACAATGGGTGAGTAGACGCAGACATACACACAGAGCAGTGCTGCTGCCAATCCTTACCAGTCAGGCCCGCGTTGCTCTGAGGTAGCAGGTGGTCATTGCCCATGGTGAGGGTGGCACCTGTGGTTTGGTGGGATGCCAGCCTGATCCCGCCAATCATCTCTCCGCCACCAGGGGCGCCGTGCTGCTGGAGGAGGTCTTGACCTTGAGAGAGAGAGAAAATACATTTGATCTCCAGCCCACAGTGACGTGATTCAATGACCTTCCTCCCGCCCCTTCTTGCTCTTTTCTATGTCTGCAGTCTTCATCATCTCCGTCTAGTTTTTTGTTTTGTTTACATTTATGCAAAGTTTGGTTAACAGAATGACGGCACAAGAAGCACAAACCAGCATGCTGGCTATCAAACATCGCATCTGCACTGTTCGTCAAGTAAATGTGTTTTTGTAATATTTTCTGTGGAAATTGTTAAAAGTCGTCCTTGTGCATAGAGTTGATTGTTTAACTTTGAAATCATTGATCAAATGTATTTTCTCTGAGTTGATTGTTTAACTTTGAAATCATTGTTTTTTTTGGTTTGGCATAAAACTTTTTTTTAGTCTCAGCATCACTCGGCTACCGTGAAATTGCCCCTCTGTGATGATGCACTTTAAATGAAATTTTACGACTGAAATTGAATTCCGGGCAGAGTGGAGGGGAACTGATTCTAAGCTGGATATAGGTATCCTGGATTAAGTTTTGGGTATTGACGGCTCCA
The DNA here is from genome assembly GCF_016432855.1 of Salvelinus namaycush. Lineage (NCBI taxonomy): Eukaryota > Metazoa > Chordata > Actinopteri > Salmoniformes > Salmonidae > Salvelinus > Salvelinus namaycush. Next base: position 494,002 of record NC_052343.1, on the reverse strand, counting down.
TGTAAGAGGATGTTTGAGTGTGTATGCATCAGAGTGAATCAAACTTGTGCCTGTGAGTGTGTGCCAGTGTGTGCCTGTGAGTGTGTGCCTGTGTGTGTGTGTGTGTGTGTGTGTGTGTGTGTGTGTGTGTGTGTGTGTGTGTGTGTGTGTGTGTGTGTGTGTGTGCCTGTGTGTGTGTGTATGTGTGTGAGCGCAGCAACGACATATTTATAAGAATAGGCGAGGAGTGTGTGGGCATGAGCGAGTGAGTGCCTGTGGTGAGTGTTTGTCTGTAGCTGTGTGTGTGTTTTCCCAAAGTGTGCACTTGTGTCAGATTTTAAGCTAGAATATGTCACTTTCTGGGCGACCCGACCAAATTCACATAACAATGTGTGTTGTAGATCTGTCAATCTCATTGAAAGCAAGTCCTAAGAAGCGGTAGGTGTGTTCTATGTGTGCCTTTTCTATGCTTCCCTTTCTTAAGGTTCGCTTTTGAGTCTTTTACTTTTAGTTTTGCACACAAGCCTCAAACAGCTGAAAATATTTTTCACAGCGGTTTAGATGATACTATGACTTGCTACAATATACTTGCTTGTTTCGTCACATAAACTGAAACTATTCGAATGTTAAAGCCACCAGGAAATGGCAGAGAAATGTCTGTATAGTGCATATTTTAAAGCATTTGGATTGATGAAAGCATTCGTAGGAGAGTTTCCTTCATTGATAAATCCATGACGGAGAGCGTGCAAGTGTACACTTTGGGAGAAGTATGGAGAACAGGGACAGATCATTTGTGTGCGTCTTACCTGATATGGTGAGTGTGATCTCCTGGGGGTGGTTGCCTGCAGCAGTGTTGCCCCCAGCAGCAGCGATGGCCTGGGCCTGGGCCTGAGCTAGAGCCTGGGTGAGGCTGGAGTTGTTGATGGTCAGGGTGATCTCCTGAGCACCATGAGCCCCACTGGACACCAGGCCTGGAGCACTCATCACATGACTCAGGTCCTGATGAGAGCCTAAAAGGGGGAAAGAGAGAAAACAGGGAGCTACAGAAGTCATCATTAACTAATTGACTCTGCTCACTTCTATCCTTCCTCCATTCCTTCCTCTCTTTTTTTCTCTCCTATCCTCTCCCCTTTTCATCCCTCCTCTCCTTATCCCTCTTTTACTCCCTCCCTCCCTCGCTCTATCTATTCTCTCCTCTCCCCCTATCCCTGCCACCCCCCCATCCCTCCCATGGCTTAAGCTGACACCCTATGCCGTCAAAGTCGTCCAGCTGGTGTGAAAGCATGGCTGTGGAACAAACTCATTGTGACAGTCTCTCGGTGGGGCCACACATCACAGACACTCACATAAACAACAGAAAGCTGCGGGGCCCAAAAGAGAGGAAAGGATATGAGTAGAAGAGAAGAGACACGGTCATCTGCATGAATTAGTTTAAAAAAATACTACTGTGAAACATCTACCCATTTTGAGTTTGGCTGCAAGGAAGCGGTGTGTTCAAGGAAAATCCAGAATTTCATGAATTATTCTGAGTGATAATGTTATTATTCACATTACTCAAGAATTCTGTTTTTGAGTTGATGCATATAAACATCAAATCCCGTTTACAATAACCCGAAAAAGCTTGTATCCCGGTTATGAGAAACCCGGATAAGCCAGGGATATGCTGATCGAAAACGGGATAACGTGGCATGTAAAAAATCTTATCCCGTTTACTGTTGTTTTTGCGGTCTGCGCAGGCTGAGTTTTGCTTATCATGGGTGTTGTGTGATGATGTTTTCATCTGATTGTCAAACAAAATCACCTCAAAAAGTGGGCTACCTGTGCAGTTCAATCCACATGAACAATTCCATAATCATTTTGCCTACTATAATTAATTTACTATAATAAAAAATAAAATCAGACATTTGGTAGGCCATCTTATAATTTCCAACATTTGGTAGTCCATTTGTCAACTGAAGTTTGATACACGCAGCTTCACTTCTGTCAAAACTTGCTGCCCTAGAAGACTAAATAAAGTAGGGCTCACCAGAATGTCTTACATCGATAGAATGAATGCATTAGTAATCAAGTAAACACCAGTAAAGTTGTCTGGTTCGTTTAGGGACCGGGGAGAAAATGCAATAACTCCAAAAACAGTCCTGTGTAAAATGTCCAAATGTCATCAGTTTGACCGGTTTTGAGGAAATTAAAAGCTGAGAAAATTACGAAACACGTTCCTGGAAAGACTTCTGTTCGTCTTGGTTGCATATTTTATGTGGTTGAAATACTGTCTGCTTGCATGACAGTGTCAAAGACAACAAATTACACGCGCAGTCACATTTTCTCAAGAGACGGCGAAAGATTGAAATCATATTTCTCCACTCCTGTTCCCGAGACAAAATTAACATTTGTATAATTTCACTGCCAGAAATGCATCAATCTGCAGAAGTTAAAATTATATTACGTTACATGTGAAAGGTTATAGGCCAAAGTCAGTGTCCAGATTTCAGTTACTATTCCATTTAACCCATATGACCTTTAATGAGGAATATTCTGTTAATTCATGGATACAGGGATACTCATGAGCGGGATATCAAATGTGTATGTAAACAGCTGATCCCGGATAAGACCTTAGGCGGGATATGAACTACTATCAGGAATACTGTGCGCATGTAAACGTGGTCAACGCTAGTATAGGAACGCATATGAGAGGTATGGGGAGAAGACGGGAGCACCAGGCACCCGTTTTGTCAAAGAAAATGTATACATCCGTTAAAGGAACAGGTAAGTTGAGGAGAAATTTTTTTTTTAAACGAAAAGGCATCACAGTTTTTGCTTTGTACAGAAAATGCTCCATCTTCGAAACGTGACTGCTGACACGCACAATGTCTTGGGATCGTAGTAACAGTTGACTAATAAACATAATACAAGTGAACTTTCCGGGTGAACTATCCCTTCAATTCTCCTGAGTGATCATGTTAGTATAGGAACAAAAATGCAAAGTTCCGGGGAGAAGACGGGACCACCATGCACCTGTGTTGTCGTGCTCGCCAAGGCTGCCCATGGTGATGTGGCTGGGGCCGATGGCGGAGGGCTGCAGGGACAGGCTGGTGAGCGGGTGCAGGACCACATTGGAGCCGGGCGCCGAGGGGTCTCCCGTGGCCATGAGGTGGGCACCAGGGTGGCTGGTCAGGCCTCCATCTCCTGTCAGGGCGTGGGAGAGGAGACCTCCCTGCTGGAGGATGGCTGGGTCAATCTGGAGGGGATGGGAGAATCCCAATGAGTCAACACAGGAGAGGGGTGGGGGGAGGGGTAGAGAGAGAGGGAGGTAGAGAGAGGTGAAAAGAGAGAGGGAGAGTGATAAGGGAGCAGAGGAGAGAGTAGGACAGATGATGAAAACGAGGGAACCAAGGGAGGAGAGGTGGAGCAAAGGAGAGAGGGCAAGAAGTAGGTGACACTGGCAGTGACATGCACGGACACACCCCCCCCTCATTACCTGCAGTGTGATGTTGTTGATGTTGCTGGTGTCGATGCCAGAGATCTGGACGTTGGGACACACTAGGTTGGCAGAGGTAAGCTGGAGGTGGATGCCCTCCAGAGTAGCCAGACCCTCCGACAGAGACACTGTCAGGTCACCACCCGCTACAATACAATCACAAACCACACGATTAGATCAGAAGACATATATTGTCCCAAGCTTGGATAATTTGATTTTTGTTTGAAGTTTCACAACATCAGTAAGGCACAAAAACGGGCTGTTATAAAAAGCAGACTCCCATTCTGTGATATTTACAGCCATTTTCTATCACTTAAATGAATCACAAACACCCATCTATTCTGGAATAATGTAACTTATAAACACATTATGTGCCCAGTTCAAGTGTCTAGACTCTAAACCCACCATAAAACAAAATATAAGGTGTGGGACTTTGAAAAATAACTTCAATAATTTAATTTAATGCAGACTCGCGTCATAAAAAAACAAATTGTAATAATTCAGATTTTTCTGTGTTTGCTCGATGTGCCTTTGTCTGCTCGGACAGATAAAAGGAGAGTGGCTCGGAGTGACATCCAATGGGGGATCTTCAAGGGAACTAGGGGGCTACAAGCGGAGCTGTGTGCCAGCAATGAGCACGGTGCGTGGAAGCCATTTCGAAGTGCTACTACGTAGATTCTCGAACAGTACCGAGGGAAATTCATTTCACGGCTACTTTTTTTGGGATGGCTTCCCCCTCACCGCCAGTTTGAACAGACGACAGATGAGAGGTGAAGTGAGCCAGAGTTCAGTCAAAACATTTCAACTCTTTAAGTGTTGATGCTTTTCCGACTCCACAAATGTTGTTTCAGACTCCTCATTCCATCCCAGTCTGTAGAACTAATTAACAGATACATCATACTGTAGTTGTAGCCTAGAACGTCATAATGAACTGGATTGAACAAATACTTATTTGCCGTAAGTCTACATAAGATGGAAACGTGTCTTTGACACGAGGCTCACACGAGGCAAACTACAGGAAAAGTGCTTTTCAGTATTTGCAGAACATCGGTCTTGCTTTTGAACCAGGCCGTGAAAGACGTCGCCTGGCTACCCAGACTCCTTTGCTCCAGCCAAATGCCCATGGACGTTAGTTACTTCTCCACAATGAGTCTGGATTGGAGTGCCTCCTCGACCCCTCACCGAATTCAAACACATTTGGTGCCGACTTATTGGTCCAGAAACCGACGGGTTGGGCCAGAGACAGAACACAAGTGGGTAAAACGGCAGTTTGGAAATGTGTACTCGGATTGGTTAGAGACGATCCAATCGCTGACGACTTTGTTTCGTACAACACCCCTCGTGCCCCTCTTCACCACAAACAATTTCAGTCTCAAGACTAAAGTATGTAGTGAACGACAGAGCAGTGGAGGAATTTAGTGAGAGTCATCAGGCTATGAAAGACAAGCATGTCCTTCTTTACTACCAAGTATTCTGATAAAAAAAAGTATGAATACTTTTGATATTTTACTGGACTAAACTATTTGACCTCACTCTCAATTCACTGAAATCCTCGAATATGACAACAGTGACAATTCTGCCTGGAAATGAGACAGAGCAAAACAGTTGAAATGACACTGTTACAACCAAAAAGTGGTTGAAATGGCGACAGTATGATGTAATGTCCCACGAGGGATGTAATATCCAGCTCTCTTTCCTCGTCATATCCAGCTCTCGTCCTCCCTCTATCTATGCATCTATAGCCAAACACACCTAGTGCAGAATAGGCAGGTTGTGGTGTGCAGTGATGAAGCACCCCTTAGAAAGCATCTCCTCTTGCCTAGTGATGACACGAGCCCAGTAGCTGTAAACACCATTCATCAGCTCTTCCTGGCTGGCTACTGAGAATAGACTGTACTTAGACTCAGGCTTCAAACCTCTCCTCTCTGTCTCAAACTATGGTTTGAAATGTAGACTAGGCTAGGGTTGACTGTTCAGGTGAAATATGGTTGCTGTGCTGAGCAGCACTTGGGCGCATGCTTCATGTCAATAGTGGAAGGGGTGAGCTAGGCTTGCATAGGGTAATAAGATTTGGCAATAAGAATGAAATAATGATGTGTTTGTGGCAATGGACGGTTGTGGGGAACGTGAGTGTGTGCCAGGGTTGGGGTGAATTCCACCTAAACTCAGTCAGGAATTGAATTGTATTTATACATTTTATGGAGAGGGACCCATGTGCAACTCAATATATGAATTGAATTGGAATTGAGCCCCAACCCTGATGTGAGTGAGTGAGTGAGTCCTTACCTGACATGGAGGTAGGCAGAATAGCCTGGCTCACCAGGCCCTGCTGCAGCAGGTTCTGGTCAAACTGGCCTGTGAGGACCTGGTTGGCTGGGAGGTAGATGTTATGGTCTGTGCTAGTAGCCTGGAGCAGGCCCACAGGGTGCAGGGTCTCTGGGTTACCCGGGTGCTGCTGCTGGTCCTGGTTACTTCTGGATGACGTCGCTCGCTTGGCCTTCCGACCCTCTGAGCTGGGCCGGTAGTGACACTGGATGTGGGTCTTGCGGTGGCCTGAGGTGCGGAAGCGGAGCTCGCAGAAGGGGCATTTGAAGGGCTTGGAGCCCGTGTGGAGACGCATGTGGACTTTCAGACTCCCTTTGGTGGAAAAGGACGTGTTGCACATGTGACAGCTGAACAGCTTCTGACCTGCAGGGGAGAGAACCGAATGATAGCATTGTTAACGGTACGTTTCTTCTTGTTTTCCCCTATAGTATGTAGCCCTACAGTGTACCACTGATTCTCATTATTTGACATAGTGGTAGGTTTTGCAATAAATGTGGCTGAGGTCTGGGATCGGGTGATGGCCGCCAAGGTTTTATTGTGACTCTAGATTGACGTGAATCAATACCAAAGAAAAAATATTCTCAAAAAACTTGAAACTGAGTTTGAATTTGATTGTTCCATTGACGAATGTATCGCCCCTCCGTTCTGACAGAACGCCCTTTCCACGATTTCGCCCCTATAGAGTACCAATAAAACGAGTCACTTGTCTGATTACTGCCGTTCCAAAAGTTAATTCAGACGTCGCTAAAGAGGACACTAACCCACAGCTCATCAACAATAACTTGGGAGTATGAGGCCTACTTAGCTAATGTCTGGGCCTTCTCATTAAAATCAGGGAGAATGAGTGTGTCTGCTCCAGGGTCAGCGTGTCAAACCACAGTAATTACCATAAGAGAACAAGGTGTGAGGAGATATCATCTAATATCCCTCGACTGACAAAACTTTTCTGCTACCATCTCGCGCCGGGCGATCAAACTCCGTCCCATAAATCACCGGGCACAATTACTCCCCAAGGCGCCGTTAGATGATAAGACATGCAAATGAGGCGGATTTAAATATTGTTCATAATAAATTAGGACTACGCTTCCGAGAAGCGTATAAACTCTCTTGCTTTTGAGTACAGACCCTCTTTCACTGCATTTACTGATTGATTTACATAATGTAACTCTTTAAACGTGGCATCAAAGTGCACTCTACACCCACAGAGTTGGACCATATTGAGAACATATTGTGGCTAATGTAGTAACAACCTTAACATCGTTAAATCTAATTAACAGGGACCGATCAGCGGCATTTTAATCACGCATTTATCTACTGATCAGATGGAGTGGAAGTACACACTGTGCACTACACACAGACCTGTGTGGGTCTTTATGTGGCAGTCCAGGGTGGACTTCACGGTGAAGTTCTTCCCACACTCATCACACTTGTAAGGGCGCTCTCCTGTGTGGATCCGGATATGTCTAGAGAGAGGAGGGAGAGAAAGAGCGAGCGAGTTACTCATGAACATTCCTGTTAGAATGGAGAGAGTGTCAAGGGAACGCTTTAGGTTAAGTTTTCAGAGTTGAAGAATTTATTAAAAGAAGGCTCACATTCTTTTCATTAAAAAAAAAATACAGTGCAACACACAATGCATTTATCACCTGTGGCCATTCTGATGTTTCCCTATTTTCATTTTGCATGCTTTGCGCTTACCAAGGCTCCCATGAAATTAAATAACACGTGGACGTCTTCGCTTTCTGAACTTGAATCTGCAAGGCTTTCAGGCACAAGGCCACTGACTCAGCAAAATTGTTAGTTTACTCCCTCTCATAACTTTGGTCTTTGTTTGTAATGTGTACTAGGTAACGTTGTTAGGTCTCCCTGAGCGGGGGTACATTTATTTTAATATTACTCCATTTTTGCTGACAAAGCAGAAAGTTTTCTATGAGAATGGGTAGCTTGTCAGGGTTTGCCAAAACCATGTCACCTTTATTGTTTTTGATAAAAGAGCACCATGAAATGAAGTGAAAATATAGCCATTCCTAGGGTGTTGGTGTCATTTCCCCTTGTTTTTGGCAGGCTTAGTGACTCCATAATCCAATGAGGCTACTTTTGAAGAACTTCTGAAATGAAAAAGCTAAGCCTATCCCATAAATACTTCAATATGGCCTTGTGTTACGACTGGTCGCAAGGGGGATGTTTGACGACGCAACAATGATCATTACTTAATATCTTAATACCCCAATCTAATATTCCTCGTCATTAATTGCAACCAACCTTTTATGGCCCAATAAAACCAGAGCTCATTTCAGTGAAACCTATTCTCTTGGTAGCAGATCGTTTTATGCTCGGCTTGCAATTATTTCACTAACTGAAAGTTACTGCCCGAAACACTGTACTAAATAAATGAGCTGTTGATATAGCCCCTCTGTCCATTTCATAGCATCCTTTTATCTGCGTCCAAGATGACTCCGTAAAAAGATGGGACAATTCCAGCTGTCAAACTATATCATACCTCTCCTCACTCAGCTCCGCTCATGTATAACGGAGGCATCATTCCTCAAAGGGGCGATCTGTGATCGCTACATCCGTGATATATACCCATTGATTTTTGTAGAATATAACATGCCTCGTGAGCTTAGTTCAAACTGTCGTACCCCCATCAGAGCCCAAAATACAACACTGTTTAACTCCACTGTTCGTAAACAACGCAGCTGTAAACACACACTGTATAGCCTCAAAACATGATTCAAAATATACATTTGCAATCACGGATGGTCAGTCCTTGCATCCATACCTATTCCTATGAATTTGAAAGTGGTTACATTTCTCCAGCCACACCAAACAGCTGAGTGACGTGGACCGCTGTGTTATTGTTACTGCAGATTGACCTTTTCAGAAAAATGTTGCCTGTCACACACTGTTCACACACCGGTGGAACACTAGTGTCAAACAAGAGGAAAATGAAGAGGGGAAATAACTCATTTCTCCAGTGCCTGACGAGGACAATCATATATACAGGGGAGATAAGAAATCAAATCGGCTGTTTGGCAGTGATCTCACAAATTGTGTGTGTGTGTGTGTGTGTGTGTTTGTGTGTATTGGCAGGTGATAAGCACCCAACTAAACACTAACCCTGTCAGCCAGCCTGTGAGTGCTGTGGGCTGTGTTAGTAACTTCAGATAGGGTCTATTGTGGAGCCCCTCTCAGAGCAGAGGTCTGCAGTGGAAAGTGTTGTAGTGACTGGCAGGAGGGCTCTTCTTCTGGGAGAGAGGTTGGGTCAGGGCCGCAGTTTGGAGCCTGTTCAGGGCCCTGTAATTGGGCTCTCTGTGGTGGAGGGCTCTTCTGGGATATAGGATGGGTGGGGAGACAATGAGCTGGGCATTGCTCTTTGAGAGGTCCAGGAAGGGGGGGGGCCTGGAACGACAAGGTAACTCTTCAACCGCTGGGAAAGACAATCATGACAGAATAATGAGAGAGAGAGAGAGCGAGAGAGAGAGAGAGCGAGAGATGGACCTGAACTGCACCTGAACATGACTACAGAGAAGAGCCCCTGTCAAAGAGCTCAGAGAGGTGGGGGAAACTCCAACCCCAAGAGCATGATATTCAGAGACACAGAGAGAGTCTGAGTCGCTCAGAGACAGAGCATGAGGGGGAATAAGACCTAAAATGAACACCTGCCATGTCTATTTCGCCAGCCACGTTGGCGGGTGGTCAGGGCTCCACAGTGCAAGCATTTCACTTGCATTCGCCAATAAAAATAGAGTTAAAAGCCAAGTGTGATCACATATAGCAAAATAAATGCTGCAGTAGCCGTTTTCAAAGTGTTTCTGTCGTTTCGTTTCATAGCTGGTAGATAATCACACAAAGAACTACAAATCCTATAATATCCCATCACGTGCAACAACACTGCCTGTGCTGAAAAAGTGTTGCGCACAGGCATAAAATGTACAGTGTTAAATAACAATATTATGTGAGAACAATATTTTTGTGAACAAATGTTTTATTTTATCGTTATAATAAGGTTGGTGCCAACATGTGAAAATCGATGTGGAAACGTGGTAATCTGTTACAGCTCAAGTCAACTACAAAACCCACAATGCAATGCTTTCTCTAAGGGCTGGCTAGCTAGCTAGCAAACGTAGCTACACACAATAAAACCAAAGTTAACATCGGCATGTGAAGTAGCTAGTTAGCTGTAAAATCGCCTAAACAAACTGCACTATCAACTTAGGACTCTACAATCTCACCATGTTCAACCGGCAGAGTTTGACATTTGCGACGCACCCTGGAGTGAAGAGGCAGACAAATAGGAGAAATGTGCTAGACCTTCTCTTAAATTACACATTTCTCCAGGTAGGAATATTGCAAAAATATGATCAGTGGCTCATTTGAAGACAACCTCTCGCATTATGACATCGGCCAGTATTGAAACCTGACATGTATGATACTGTAGATGTTTTTGTGATCTCAAAGTCCTATTCCTTTTAACTTCCAGTGTAGTGAGATGCTTCATACCAGCACGAATTTATGTCTGCTTGAACAGCAATAGCTCAGATACACATGAAAACATGAAAATGACCCAGGGAATCGATAGAACATCGCTCAAAACGGGTGACTCTTTCCTTTAAAGGGGCAACAGATTTTTTTTTGGTCTCATCAGTGATATTTTGATTTTGATAAAAAAAAAAAAAAGGAAATAGTGTAACAGTATAACTTTAAACCGTCCCCTCGCCCCGACACCGGCGCGAACCAGGGACCTTCTGCACACATCAACAACGGTCGCCCACGAAGCATCGTTACCCATCGCGCCACAAAGGCCGCGGCCCTTGCAGAGCAAGGGGAAACCCTACTTCAGGTCTCAGAGCAAGTGACGTAACCGATTGAAATGCTATTAGCGCGTACCCGCTAACTAGCTAGCCATTTCACATCCGTTACACTCACCCCCCTTTCAACCTCCTCCTTTTCCGCAGCAACCGGGTCAACAGCATCAATGTAACAGTCTAACTTTACGTCGTCCCCTCGCCCCGACACGGGCGCGAACCAGGGACGCTCTGCACACATCAACAACTGACACCCACGAAGCGTCGTTACCCATCGCTCCACAAAGGCCACGGCCCTTGCAGAGCAAGGCGAAACCCTACTTCAGGTCTCAGAGCAAGTGATGTAACCGATTGAAATGCTATTAGCGCGTACCCGCTAACTAGCTAGCCATTTCACATCCGTTACAATAGCATTGGGCAATATACCACATAACGTCTTATTAGTAATACATTTCTTGTTTTAGAAGCATGTTCATCTGATTTTGGAGGGGAGGTTTAGGTGTAATTATGGAGCAAAAACATTTTGGCTAGTAAAACATCTGAGTGGCTGGTCAATTTTTAAATCTAACGTTACCTGCCACAGAGTGGCTGGTGGAACAAAAAGTTAGTTCCAGGCCCCGAATAGGACAGCGAAAGAGAGGCAGAAAGTAGACGAAGAGAGAGTGAGAAAGAGCATACAAGAGAGTACGGGACAGAGGGAGACAGTTCTCCGACACTCAGCTCACCTGACGAGGTCGCTGGGCTTCTTGAAGCTCTTGGGGCAGAAGTTACAGCAGTTGGCGAACTTGGGCTCCGTCTCCAGCTCCACCGCCTTGTCCTTGATCTCGCTGATGCGGTCGCGCTCCGCCGCCGACTGGGCCAGCACCTTCTCCGACACCGACGCCTCGTCACCAGGGTCATTCTTGGCCAGCTCCTCCGCCTGCTCCTCCGTGAAGGTTATGATGTTGGCCCGGTTCCTCTTCATCACGGTCTGCTCGCCCTCCTCTTCCTCCTCGCCGTCCTCATCCTCCAGCCCTGCGAGGGGAGAGACATTATAGGAGGAAAGGATACACATGCTCCTTAAGTGTCACTCAACATCACGGCCACGATTCGAACTCAGACCTGGTCCCATTTCAGCTGCATTTCGAAATGATTGCCGCTTGTCAATATAAGCTCGTCAGGCAGAATAGAATCAAATAGAATATTACTAAAAGTGCTCACTCTATATGGAAGCAGACCAGCTAAATCAAGCATCTCAAATATTTGGAAAGCGTATGTGACCACGGTCTGCTTTAACTGTTATGTAATCATGGCTGATTGCCTTTTTCCAGGGGTGTGAAACTCATTTTCTTTCCCAAATTCTTTCTTTGCAGAGATCTGGAGGGCCAAAATGAAAATGGTGTATATTGCCTTGGTGTCAAAATCCACATAAAACCTCACAAAAGCTGATACTCATTTTATCGTCCCTTTTCTGACAAAATGTGCAAGACTGCATCTTTAAAAAGAGCATATCTCTACAGAGTATACTCTACATGACCAGATGTATGTGGACACCTGCTTGTCGAATATCTCATTCCAAAATGATGGGCATTAATATGGAGTTGGTCCCCCTTTGCTGATATAACAGCCTCCACTCTTCTGGGAAGGCTTTCCACTAGAAGTTGGAACATTGCTGCTATAACAGCCTCCGCTCTTCTGGGAAGGCTTTCCACTAGATGTTGGAACATTGTTGCGGGGACTTGCTTCCATTCAGCCACAAGAGCATTAGTGAGGTCAGGCACTGATGTTGGGTAATTAGGCCTGACTCGCAGTCCGCGTTCCAATTCATCGCAAAGGTGTTCGATGGAGTTGAGGTCAGGGCTCTGTGCAGGCCAGTCAAGTTCTTCCACACGGATCTCGACAAATCATTTCTGTATGGACCTCGCTTTGTGCACAGGGGCATTGTCCTGCTGAAACAGGAAAGGGCCTTACCCAAACTGTTTCCACAAAGTTGGAAGCACAGAACCGTCTAGAATGTCATTGTATGCTGTAGCGTTAAGATATCCCTTCACTGGAACTAAGGGGCCTGAACCATGAAAAACAGCCCCAGACCATTATTCCTCCTCCACCAAACTTTGCAGTTGGCACTATGCATTGGGGCAGGTAGCGTTCTCCTGGCATCTGCCAAACCCAGATTTGTCAGTCGGACTGCCAGATGGTGAAACATGATTCATCATCCAGAGAATGCATTTCCACTGCTCCAGAAGAACCCAATAGCGGCGAGCTTTACACCACTCCAGCCGACGCTTGGCATTGCGCATGATGATCTTAGGCTTGTGTGCGGCTGCTCGGCCATGGAAACCCATTTCATGAAGCTCCCGACGAACAGTTCTTGTGCTGACGTTGCTTCCAAAGGCAGTTTGGAACTCGATAGTGAGTGTTGCAACCGAGGACATGCTATTTTTAAGCGCTACAGACTTCAGCACTAAGTGGTTCCGTTCTGTGAGCTTGTGTGGCCTACCACTTTGCGGCTGAGCCATTGTTGTTGCTCCTAGACGTTTCCACTTCACAATAACAGCACTTCCAGTTCACCGGGGCAGCTCTAGCAGGGCAGAAATGTTACAAACTGGCTTGTTGGAAAAGTGGTATCCTATGACGGTGCCACGTTGAAAGTCACTGAACTCTTCAGTAAGGCCATTCTACTGCTAATGTTTGGCTATGGAGATTGCATGACTTTGTGCTCAATTTTACACACCTGTCAGCAATGAATCCACTAATATGAAGGGGTGTCCACATACTTCTGTATATAGTGCATCTCTGTAACCATATAATTAAATATAACACTGACCAATATGGCTGTCATTATCAGCAAATCTAGAGCTAAACAGATTTATGACACTAGCCACAAATGTAATGGTCACATACACATATTTAGCAGATGTTATTGCGGGTGTCGCGAAATGCTTGTCTAGTGTATATCTCTATGGCAATGTCCCAAATACCTCTCCTTCCTCCCTCAGTGTGCACTTGTTCACTTCCCTTCACTGATTTGGAAGGAAATGACTGGTATAAGAAATATCATAGAAACTCCTACTAGGCCATACCTCCACCAATCCAATGCTTTTAGATTTGTGGGAGGTAGTGAGCGAATACACACTTTAGGAGAAAGGAGATATTATTGGGACGCAGCCTATGTCTGTACCTCTGTCCACTTCGGCGTGGTCCTTCTTCAAGTGCTTCCTATACAGCACGCTGTTGCGGAAGCTGTCCTCACACATGTGACACTTGTAGGGCTTCAGGTGGACGACCATGTGGCGGTTCAGACTGCCGTTGGTGGTGAAGGAAGTGTCACACATGTTACACTTATAGGCCTTCACTCCTAGGAGCGGGAGCAAAGGAGATGAAAATATAAATAACTATATGTTTCATCAGTGTGTTGACCAATAAAGCTTTTGGTTTCCACAGAGGTGGAAAAAGTACCCAATTGTCATACTTGAGTAAAAGTAAAGATACCTTCATAGTAAAATACTACTTGAGTAAAAGTATAAAAGTATTTGGTTTTAAATATACTTAAGTATCAAACGTAAATCATTTCAAATTCCTTATATTAAGCAAACAAGACGGCGGGATTTCATTAAAAAAACATTTATTTAAGGGGCTAATTTACAAACAAAGCATTTGTGTTTAGTGAGTCTGCCAGATTAAAGGCAGTAGGGATGACCAGGGATGATATCTTGATAAGTGTGTGAACTGGACCATTTTCCTGTCCTGCTAAGCATTCAAAATGTGACGAGTACTTTTGGGTGTCAGAGAAAATGTATGAAGTAAAAAGTACATTATTTTCTTTAGGAATGTATTGGAGTAAAAGTTGTCAAAAATTGAAATAGTAAAGTACAGATGCCCCACCTCCCGAGTGGCGCAGCGGTCTAAGCATCCGGGTTAGGGGAAGGTTTGGCCGGGGGAGCTTTACATGGCTTATCGCGAATTAGCGACTCCTTGTGGCGGGCCAGGCACCTGCAGGCTGACCTTGGTCGTCAGTTGAACAGTGTTTCCTCCGACACATTGGTGCGGCTAGCTTCCGGGTTAAGCGGGCGGTAACCTCTTAAGGATCGGTGTCCAACCATCGGGACGGTTGAGCTAACTTGCGCTAATGTGATTAGCATGACGTTGTAAGTAACAAGAACATTTTCCAGGACATAGACATATCTTTAATGGGCAGAAAGCTTAAATTCTTGTTAATCAAACTGCACTATCCAATTTACAGTAGCTATTACAGTAAAAACATACCATGCTATTGTTTGAGGAGATAGCACAGTTATGTACTTGACCAATAAGGCATATTTGAGCAGACTTGATACAACATTTTCAACAGAAATGCAATGGTTCATTGGATCAGTCTACAATTTTGCACATACACTGCTGCCATCTAGCGGCCAAACTCTGAATTTCACCTAGAGTCTAAGTCAGATAATGGCGTTTCTCTTGCTTTTCAAAGATGGAACAAAAAAAATACATAAGAACATGTTTTTTTCTTTGTATTATCTTTTACCAAATCTAATGTGTTATATTCTCCTACATTAATTCCACATTTCCACAAACGTCAAAGTGTTTCTTTTCAAATGATATCAATAATATGCATATCCTCGCTTCAGGTCCTGAGCTACAGGCAGTTAGATTTGGGTATGTCATTTTAGGCGAAAACTTAGGGGGGAAAAAAGGGGTATGATCCAAAGCGCGGTTTGGCGGGTCATGTTTCAGAGGACGCATGACTCAAACTTCGCTTCCCGAGCCTGAGGGGGAGTTGCAGCGATGAGACAAGATCAGGGGTAAAATAGAACAACAAAAAAATACAGATACCCCAAAAAACGAATTAAGTAGTATTTTAAAGTATTTTTTACACCACTGGGTATCCCAAAACATTTGTGGCTATAGTATTATGTAATTTCTCTCCACAACACAGCTGCACAGCCACGAGAGAGAAACAATTATGAAATCGATATTTGACGGTTGTACGTGAACGAACAGAATTCGTCAAATGAAGCACTTTGCTTGTCCTACGAGAGGCGCGGGTCTGGGTCGGTGAGATAAATAGCGTGCCATTTTAACTACGCATGCAGTGTTGAGGTACACTGTTCGTACCTGTGTGTGTGTTGAGGTGGGACTTGAGGACCCCTGCTGAGACGAAGCATCGGCCACAAATGTTGCAGCAGTAGGGTTTCTCCCCGGTGTGGGAGCGCACGTGTTGCTTCAGATGGCTGGACTTCTTAAACGGTTTATTACACATGGTGCACCTGGGGGGAATCAAAACACACAGGTCGTGCTCATTAGGAATCAAACTGAAGAAAACAGGCTAAAACAGGGAGGGACTAACTGACCACCAAAAGGAAACACTCATTTGGTCTGTTGCAAAAAACATTTTCCATTGCGTGCCCTAATGAACACGGCCATGATATAATAGAGACGGTCTGTTTCTGTCAATGAGATGTGTATCAATAAAGCTCCTATCAAAAGTCACAAATCATCAGATAACAATAGCGACAACAGGAATCATTTCAAAGTTCCACCACCGATTCACAAAGAAAGCTGAGGTTCATAAAAGTACATCAGACTTTTTGTGAAGAGTGGAATAATTGAAAAGCAAACTTTTCCTTGGAAAGGTCACTAACTCAGCCCTATGGCATCTGTTTGTGCTTTCTGTTTGGAAGGCGTGAGTTAATTGTGAGTTATGTGTTGAAGCTCCACCACTTTGTCTGCGTTGGCCTTTAGAATGAGACAGAGCGATCATCTCCCCATAGATATGAGGTGTATGTGTATACTTATCTAAACAGAAATGTGGAGTCTAATTCTGATACATATACAGGAA
Source organism: Salvelinus namaycush (assembly GCF_016432855.1). Classification (NCBI taxonomy): domain Eukaryota; kingdom Metazoa; phylum Chordata; class Actinopteri; order Salmoniformes; family Salmonidae; genus Salvelinus; species Salvelinus namaycush. The sequence goes on along the minus strand of NC_052343.1, from coordinate 477,597 downwards.
CTCCATACAGAGCATTACACCCAAACTGAAGTCACACCATTCCAGACACTATACTCTTTTCTCACTGCTAAAACATTAGTCTTGATTACATCCGTGTCGTATCTGAAGGAGAAAGTTCAGTAGGTCACAATCTGAAATACACATTTCCTTCCCATATCTATCTAGGTCATCCTTTCTCTTGTTTTGTCTATACCGCTAGTCGTTTCAGCCTAGACCGGAACTAATAATGCATCGTGTGCTGACGTGGTAGGGATTTCATAAGTATTTATTTTTTGCATCCGTTCTGAGTGCCATGGGGAACAACAGAGGCAAAGCTGAATAAAAGCATGAACCATTACTCAGTCCACTTGCCGTCCCAATCTCTGCTTCCACAACGCAACAACATCCGTGGCCAGTGTCCTCCGCCTACATCTGACGCACAAGTTAGTTGGAAAACTAAGAGCTTGTGGCAACACAAGCTGCCACCGTCACCTCCACAGACATCTGACGCACACGTTCGTCACAAAACAAAAAAACTTGTAGCAACAAGCTGCCACAGTCACCTTTACAGACAGGAAGCTAGCAGAGTTAACTCGTTGTCTGCTTGGGGAGTCTGCCCTGGTCAAAAGTAGTGCACTAGATAGGGAATAGGGTGCCATTTGGGACACAGTTATTTAGTTGCGCAAATTCTAAATAAACAAATTGAAAGCTAGTGGTAGTGGGGCTTCGAGGAACTTAACAAACGGCTTTAGAAAGAAGGAGACAAAGACTTGACTGTATGAGCGGGAATGTTGTGCGGTGGTAGATAAAAATAAAAAAAAAAACAGCTTGATTCTAAAAAGACCCGAATATGATTTATGTGTCGCTCTCAAAATGGTCACGGTATCAGCGGACAATGACAGCAACGGAGGTGCAATTCTGATAGTGTTATCGTAGCTTCGCATTCCTCGGTGTCGACTGCTAATGCTGTTCACAGCCCTAGAGCACAACGGTTGATAAAGGTGCTAAACAGTGTTATCTGCAGACGAGCCGGGAACCTCAAACAATGACAGAACGTAAATGTATCTATTACTTGCCGAAAGTTATAGGGCTCGGTCTCGCTTGCTCACACACATTTACATTTTAGTCATTTAGCAGAGGCTCTTATCCAAAACGACTCACCGCAGTGAGCGCATACGTTTTTCATACTGATCCCCATGGGAATCGAACCCACAACTATTGCTATCACCATGCGCTACCAACTGAGCCACACCGCACACATACGCATGCAGACACACACACACACACACACACACACACACACACACACACACACACACACACACACACACACACACACACACACACACACACACGTGTACATACAGACACACACCTGTAAGCCCTCTTGCTGTTGTCCTCGCTGTCTTCTGGGTCTTGGTAGTCTTGCGTCTGGTCGGACAGCTGGAGGTCTCCTTGGCTAGTCTCCTGGAGCAGGCCACTCGTCTAAACAGAAATATACGCAACCATTAATGAACTACATTGTGATTAATCACTGAATACAAAACTTCTTGACAATATGCTATACAGTTTATTTGAATGGACTACTTCAATTAATTCAGCTGTTTTCGGCTTGATAGAACACCTGCTAAATTAGGGTGGCAAAACAGGCTCTGAGACGGCTTCTATCCCCAAGCCATATGTCTGCTAAATAGCCAGACTGCTCAATAGTTCATTAAATGGTACCCAAACTATCTGCACTAACCCTACGCACACTCACTAGACTTTGTATACACACCATATACACACAATCACACACTACACTGTCACTCCCACGCAAATCCCTCACTCAAACACCACACACGCACACACATTACGCAGACTTTTAGACACATCATTTGCTGCTGCTACTCTGCTCTTTATTTTACGCTTATTATTATCTATCCGGATGCCTGGTCACCTTACCCTGCCTTCATGTACATATCTACCTCAAGTACCTCTGCACATTGACCTGGTACTCCCTGTATATAGCTCCCATCTTGTGTATTTTATTTATTTTGTGTTAGTTCATTTTTGATTTATTATAATTTTGTAAAACTCTGCATCGTTGGGAAAAGTTTGTAAGCAACCATTCCACTGTAAAGTCTACACCAGTTGTATTCGACACGTGTGATAAATAACATTTCATTGGACATTTCCCAAAGTCCTTGGGTTTTTCAGAAATCCCCACGGGAGGGTTTTCGAAGAACTTTGGGGACATTTTGCAACCCCACTCTACATAGAGCCAATGCCACGCTATGATGGTGAGGTGGAAGCCCCCTGTGGAAGGTGTGGAGGTAGAGGCTGACGGTGCTGGACTCCCCACCTCTTGGCTGGGCACATGGAGCAGGTTCTGGGGGTGGTAGCTGGAGGACAGGGCCTGAGACTCCAGGGTGCTGGAGTCCTGTAGCTGCTGCACCGTGGAGAACTGGGCCTGGGCATAGCCGTCCGCGGTGATGGTGAAACCTGCAGGAGGACACAAAAGGGGTACAGTCAGCACTACAGCATGCAATGGGTTAACCCTGTATGAGCACTTAATGGGACTCTAGCAACTCTAAAGGAGGGTGTACAGTGCATTCGTAAAGTATTCGGACCACTTGACTTTTCCCACATTTTGTTACGCCTTATTCGAATGTATTATTCTTCTTCATTTTTTTACTTAACTGACTTGCCTAGTTAAATAAAGGTTAAGAACAAATTCTTATTTACAAAGACGGCCTACCGGGGAACAGAGGGATAACTGCCTTGTTCATGGGGCAGAACGACAGATTTTACCTTGTCAGCTTGGGGATTCAATCCAGCAACCTTTTGGTTACTGGTCCAACGCTCTAACCACCAGGCTACCTGCCGCCCCTATTAATAAAAAAAAACGAAATTTAAAAAATCCTCATCAATCTACACACTATACCCCATAATGACAAAGCGAAATCTGGGTTTTAGACATTTTTGCTAATTTACTTAAGTATTCAGACCCTTTGCTATGAGAAATTGAGCTCAGGTGCATCCTGTTTGCATTGATTATCCTTGAGATGTTTCTACAACTTGATTGGAGTCCACCTGTGGTAAATTCAATTGACTGGACCTGTCTATATAAGGTCCCACAGTTGACAGTGCATGTCAGAGCAAAAATCAAGCCATGAGGTCGAAGGAATTGTCTGTAGAGCGCAGACATCAGTGTCGAGACATAGATCAGGGGAACGGTACCAAAAGAATTCTGCAGCATTGAAGGTCCCCAAGAACACAGTGGCCTCCATCATTCTTAAATGGAAGAAGTTTGGAACCACCAAGACTCTTCTTTTGGGGGCCGAGTGACGCAGTGGTCACTCGGTGACGCAGCATCGCAGTGCTAGAGGCGTCACTACAGACCCGGGTTCGATAAAAAAATCAGAGCTGACCGCCCGCCAAAACTGAGCAATCGGAGGAGAAAGGGGGATACCTAGTCAGTTGTACAACTGAATGCCTTCAACTGAAATGTGTCTTCCGCATTTAACCCAACCCCTCAGAGAGGTGCGGGGGCTGCCTTAATCGACATCCATGCCCAGGAAACAGAAGGGCCTTGGTCAGGGAGGTGACCAAGAACCCGATGGTCAATCTGACAGAGCTCCAGACTTCCTCTGTGGAGATGGGAGAACCTTCCAGAAGGACAACCATCTTTGCAGAACTCTACCAATCAGGCCTTTATGGTAGAGTGGCCCCACGAAAGCCACTCCTCAGTAAAAGGCACATGACAGCCCGCTTGAAGTTTGCATAAAAGCCACCTAATGACTCTCAGACCAGGAGAAACAAGATTCTCTGGTCTGATGAAACCAAGAATCACCTCTGGAGGAAACCTGGCACCATCCCTACGGTGAAGCATGGTGGTGGCAGCATCATGCTGTGGGGATGTTTTTCAGCGGCAGGGACTGGGAGACTAGTTAGGATCTAGGGAAATATGAACTCAGCAAATTACAGAGAGATCCTTGATAGAAACCTGCTCCAGAGAGCTCAGGACCTCAGACTGGGGTGAAGGGTCACCTTCCAACAGGACAACAACCCTAAGCACACAGCCAAGACAACGCAGGAGTGGCTTCGGGACAAGTCTCTGAATGTCCTTGAGTGACCCAGCAAGAGCCCAGACTTGAACCCGATCTCTGAAAAAAACTGAAAATACCCGAAAACCTGCCGCTTCCCAGCCAACCTGACAGAGCTAGAGAGGATCTGAATACTTATGTAACAGTGATATTTCAGTTTTTATTGTTAATACATTTGCAAAAATGTCTAAAAACCAGTTTTTGCTTTGTCATTATGGGGTATTGTGTGTAGATTGATAAGGGGAAACAAATATTTAATCAATTTTAGAATAAGGCTGTAACGTAAGAAAATGTGGAAAAACACAAGGGGTCTGAATACTTTCCAAATGCACTGTATACACATGTGGAAGCTTGAAATCGAAGGACGGGCTCATTGTCATGGCTGTAAGGGAATGAATGTGTTTGATACCGTTCCAATCATTTTAATTCCAGGAACCTGTCCTCTGATTTCTTCCCCCACAAGCCTCCACTGGTACACAGCTTGAACCTTAGAATAGATGAATTGATTACAGAGATAGAAGTGGATTTGAAAAGCCTATTAAGGATACAACTCACACTTCCCAACAGGAGATGCACCACAGCACGAAATGAGTTAACCCTGTACATCTGGATATCTGGCTTTGCCAAAATTAGGAGGAGGACATTAACTAATGACTTACTGCAAACATGACATGGCTAAAAGGGTGATTGGAAAAGTTCCTCAAAAGCTAATTAAGGATCGCAACGACTCATCCTCCTACAATGCGCCATCAACAGACTGATGCTTCCAGAGCCCACGCCGCCAGTCTGTGCGCGCGTGTGGACGAAGACTGTGCAGGAAACTTCCTGTGCCACCAGTCGGATTGTCTTCAGGTGCAAATTAGGGGACTCTCTGAACCACACAGTCATTCATTAAAGCTCCACTCACTGACATTGGTGAACGGCCACGGTTCGTTAAAATGCTGGCAGACGGCAGAGAGAAGTTCCCGGATTTTCCTCATAATTCCTTACTTTCCTTCTTGAAAAGAACAAGAGAGGAGAGGAAATGCGTTGAAGTCCACCTGGTGGAGTGCCACACACATGCTAATGAGAAACACAGACACACACACACATCAATATCCTCCCTGCTGTCGGTCTCGGGTTTATTTATGACATCAAACTTTTTACTTTATCAAAACTATACAGAGAGTATAGGGTGGCCTTGGATGTGGCAGGAAAACCTGTCGAAAGAGAACGTGTTCTAGTGTTTGATGCACCTCTGTAGGAGGGGGAGAGCATATTGCTGTGGGCAATAGAGGCTGGATGCAATCGTTACGGAGACAAAAGGTTAGGCTACCCATTGTGAAAATGTTACATCTGATGTGCCAAGCAGATGCTTTCTGACAGTCCTCGCTGTAAATGGGCTCTTCTCAGCCAGAGGTCAGAGGCAACCATGGCGTTTGTCCATTACACTGGGTTGAGACAGCCGCGGGCTGCCAACGTGTGTGTGTGTGTGTGTGTGTGTGTGTGTGTGTGTGTGTGTGTGTGTGTGTGTGTGTGTGTGTGTGTGTGTGTGTGTGTGTGTGTGTGTGTGTATAATTTACCCCGGGTTAACTCACAGACATTGTTAAATGTACCGAGAGAAAGGTTTGTATGCATGCAGTGTGTGTTTTTGTGTGTACGTGCATGAGTTACCTTGAGTAAGTGCTTGCTGGTCAAAGCCAGGCTGCGGGAGTGTCTGTGTCTCAAACTGGCTAATATTCTGAGGCAGAGCATGCTGGGTAGTCACAAAGGTGTCTGGAGTCAGAGGGGGAAAGATAAGAGGACAGAGGAACAAAGCCGGTTAGTCTGGGTAGACTGTGTAAATAAAAGACCAAAGTATTACGATTCACTTAAAAACATCTGCATTGGACCTTTATCTTAATATCAAATAATTACTGTGATTTTTTTCCAATGAAAAATGGTCAAAAAGAAACAAAACCCAAAATACTGTAGCATCTTAGCAAAGAAACATTTCTCAAGCAAGAAAAAAAACAAAAAAACATTTTGCTAGGACTTGTATGGGAGTGATTTGAGTGGGGAGGGGAAAACAGAAAATGGGCACTTATCGGCAGAGAAGTTTGGAACTCTTTCTTATTGGTCTATTAACTAATTTACCGCATGGTGATGTCAACATGGAAGGCAAAAACTCCCTCCCACCAAAATAGGCAGAAAGTTCAGCTCAAACAGCTCTTACACTAGGTCATTATCATAATTTTCACACTATTATTCCAACCTCATAGTGTGGAAATATATATAAAGCACAGAAAAATCACGCTTTCGACTGCTCTAGGCCATTAAAGCAACACAGCACGCAGACAGCAACAAGAGAGCAAGCCAAGGTTCAGTAGTCAAATTGGGGTTCATCTTTAATTTGCTGTCGGTCTTTGGACCCCAGGCTGAATATCAAGCACAAAGCACTGGAGAACTAGAGATGCTTCACGTAGATTCTTCACTGAGAGGAATTATAGACTATTGACCTCAGATGGTTAAATTCGGCCAGTTCTACCGTGCATGGGGTTTCAATTCAAACATTATAGATGGCAATCAGGATTACCCTCGAAACAGAGGTTTCTAACATCCATGGTATATCCTGGCAAAATGAAAGTCATATGAACATATTTTTTGAAAGTTGAGATTGAGAGTCTAGAGAGAAAGGTCACTAATCAAGTCTCCATTTCCGTTTGCCCTCTAGTTTTTCGAATGGCAAAAAGACTGCCACTGACAATAGTGACCTTTCTTGAAGGCAGACAGGCGACCTGTCCTCTGGAGTAACAACCTGATTCCAGTTTGCTGACCTTTGATCCGTCTAAAGCTCCCCAGTCCCAATCACTGTCACACTGTGATACTCAGACTGCATTCCAAGTGGCTCCCTATTCCCTATATAGTGCACTACCTTTGACAAGAGCCCTATGTGGCACCGCAGAGACCAAGAATACTATCCTACCCCATCCGAGATGGAGACAGGGGGGGGTAACTTTAGAGACTTTCCTGTAGACTCAAACAGCCTCTCTATGTCGACTGTTCTTTGGCATTTAACCGAGGCAGACATGATATGACAAGGACATTTTGTAGTTCGAAGGTTCAACTGTACAGTTGTGGCAAAAAAGTTGAGAATGACACAAATATTAATTTTCACAAAATGTGCTGCTTCAGTGTCTTTAGATATTTTTGTCAGATGTTACTATGGAATACTGAAGTATAATTACAAGCATTTCATAAGTGTAAAAGGCTTTTATTGACAATTACATGAAGTTGACGCAAAGAGTCAATATTTGCATTGTTGACCCTTCTTTTTCAATACCTCTGCAATCCGCCCTGGCATGCTGTCAATTAACTTCTGGGCTACATTCTGACTGATGGCAGCCCATTATTGCATAATCAATGCTTGGAGTTTGTCAGAATTTGTGGGTTTTTGTTTGTCTACCCGCCTCTTGAGGATTGACCACAAGTTCTCAATGGGATTAAGGTCTGGGGAGTTTCCTGGCCATGGACCCAAAATATCAATATTTTGTTACTCGAGCCACTTAGTTATCACTTTTGCCTTATGGCAAGGTGCTCTATCATGCTGGAAAAGGCATTGTTCGTCACCAAACTTTTCCTGGATGGTTGGGAGAAGTTGCTCTCAGAGGATGTGTTGGTACCATTCTTTATTCATGGCTGTGTTCTTTGGCAAAATTGTGAGTGAGCCCACTCCCTTGGCTGAGAAGCAACCCCACACATGAATGGTCTCAGGATGCTTTACTGTTGGCATTACACAGAACTGATTGTAGCGCTCACCTTGTCTTCTCCGGACAAGCTTTTTTCTGGATGCCCCAAACAATCGGAAAGGGGATTCATCAGAGAAAATGACTTTTCCCCAGTCCTCAGCAGTCCAATCCCTGTACCTTTTGCAGAATATCAGTCTGTCCCTGATGTTTTTCCTCGAGAGAAGTGGCTTCTTTGCTGCCCTTCTTGACACCAGGCCATCCTCCAAAAGTCTTCACCTCACTGTGCGTGCAGATGCACTCACACCTGCCTGCTGCCATTCCTGAGCCAGCTCTGTACTGGTGGTGCCCCAATCCCGCAGCTGAATCAACTTTAGGAGACGGTCCTGGCGCTTGCTGGACTTTCTTGGGCGCCCTGAAGCCTTCTTCACAACAATTGAACCGCTCTCCTTGAAGTTCTTGATGATCCGATAAATGGTTGATTTAGGTGCAATCTTACTGACAGCAATATCCTTGCCTGTGAATCCCTTTTTGTGCAAAGCAATGATGATGGCACGTGTTTCCTTGCAGGTAACCATGTTTGACAGAGGAAGAACAATGATTCCAAGCACCACCCTCCTTTTGAAGCTTCCAGTCTGTTATTTGAACTCAATCAGCATGACAGAGTGATCTCCAGCCTTGTCCTCGTCAACACTCACACCTGTGTTAACGAGAGAATCACTGACATGATGTCAGCTGGTCCTTTTGTGGCAGGGCTGAAATGCAGTGGAAATGTTTTTTTGGGGATTCAGTTCATTTGCATGGCAAAGAGGGACTTTGCAATTAATTGCAATTCATCTGATCACTCTTCATAACATTCTGGAGTATATGCAAATTGCCATCATACAAACTAAGGCAGCAGACTTTGTGAAAATTAATATTTGTGTCATTATCAAAACTTTTGGCCACGACTGTACAGGTAACTGCAAAAAAAAGTTTAGCGTAATGGTGTCGTCAGACCGTCTACTTAAGTAGGCAATAGAAAAAAAGCCTGTCTCATGTTCATTGATTGGGTTAAGACGAACTGTCACTCCAAAACTAGCGGACCATTGGAGACTCATTGTCTACGCCTCCCTCTAAACCCCGCTCTTCACGGAAAAATAATGCCAAAACTCGCAATCGAAAAGACTGGCAGTGAAAGCAAAGAAACAGCCATCAAAAGCAGAGATATGAGTAGCGTAACCAAAAGGTAGTACATGCTGGCAAGAGTGTAGGCAACATTTATTCAATAGGATTGGTTGCTGGGAAAGTTTCACCGAAAAGGATTTTTGCATATGTTTTCAAATATATATTTTTAGCTTTTGTCATAGTTTTGCTCTTGCTTTAAAATTATTTGCTTGTAAGTTTTTGCATTTTGATGTCTTATTTTTGTTTAGAATTCTATACATTTAGCTTTCAAATGTTTGTTTTTTGATTTCAACATACTTCACCCGTTCTCGAAAATACAATGTTTACTTTGTCAACTTTAATTTTTCATGTTCACAATTTATTTTATTTTGAAATCAATACACATGGTGTGAAATTGACCCCATTTATGTGGCAGCAGGCCTATAAAGTTATGGCATGATTGTCATCGACATTAAAAGACTATGTTCAAGATCAGACTGCCGTCAGACTGCACCGAATCACTGATCTGGCGATCACCACGCGTCCCTAATAACTACGTTTTACGTGTTCAAGACCAGTGAGTCTGTGCCTTGTCTAAAATGATGCCTTCTAACACGCTGACACTCTTACCCTCATCCTGTCCCAGGGGCTGGTCACTCAGCTGGGTCTCCAGCGACACCTGTTGGCCGCCGTCCACCACCTGCGCCTGGCCCAGTTCCAGCATGCCCTGCTGCTCCGAGCCCACCGTGGGAGGAGCCTCCTGCTGTAGGGTGCCGTCCTCCAACTCCACCTGCAGGTCGTGGGTCACGGTGGTGCCATCCATGGGGTCGTCCAGCGGCGAGGGCTCCGGGTTCTGCTGTTGGTGGAGCTGCTGGGCCAACTCATACCTGGCAGGGGAAAGGGGAGGTGGATTCAGGTTGCTTACTAATTTGACCTACAAAACAAACAGAAATCAGCCATTTTTTATGGAAAGATTTGACATCTAGAGATTTAGAGTTGAGAAAGATTCAATTTCACACAAATTTCAGCAATGTGACAATAACCAAATTGGGAGAGCGACGCAGTGCTAGCCACTTAGCTAGCCAGTATTCTTGATCACATGCCCTGAATTAGGGCCTGTAGTTTTTCCTTTTCCCACCTGGTCAGATCACATGACCTGAAACAACTCTGTGCCCGACAACACATGAGCATTACTAACCTGTGGGTCTTCATGTGCTTCCTGCAGTTGGGTGAGGACTTGAATGTCTTCTGGCAGTAAGGGCACATGTAGGGCCGCATGTCGCTGTGGGTGGTCATATGGCGGCGCAGGCTGCCGCTGGTGGTGAACGTGGTGTCACAAATCAGGCACTTGTAGGCCTTGAGGCCCGAGTGGGTCCGGATGTGGGCCTTCAGCACCCCCGAGGAGGCAAAGCCCTTACTGCACTGGACACACTTGTACGGCCTCTCTCCCGTGTGAGACCTGATGGAAGATGACCTAACAATGTTAATCGCATGAGACAGACCGTGCATTCAGAAAGTATTCAGACCCCAAGACTTTTCCCACATTTTATTATGCTACAACCTTATTCTAAAATTGATTAAAAAATATATATATCCTCAATCTACACACAATACCCCATAATGACAGGTTAAAGATATTTTTGCAGAGTTATTACAAATAAAAAACAGAAAAACTCAAAATTGAGCTCAGGTGCATCCTGTTTCCATTGATCATCCTCAGAAGTTTCTACAACTTGAAGTACACCTGCAGTAAATTCAATTGATTGGACATGATTTGGAAAGGAACACACCTGTCTATATAAGGTCCCACAGTTGACAGGGCATGTCAGAGCAAAAACCAAGCCTCGAGGTCGAAGGAATTGTCCATAGAGCTCCGAGACAGGATTGTGTCAAGGCACAGATCTGGGGAAGGGTACTAAAAAATGTCAGCAGCATTGAAGGTCCCCAAGAACACAGTGGCCTCCATCATCCTTAAATGGAAGACGTTTGGAACCACTAAGATCTTCCTAGAGCTGGCCGCCCAGCCAAACTGAGAAGGGCCTTGGTCAGGGAGGTGACCAAGAACTTGATGGTCACTCTGACAGAACTCCAGAGTTCCTCTGTGGAGATGGGGGAACCTTCTAGAAGGACAACCATCTCTGCAGCACTCCACCAATCAGGCTTTTATAGTAGAGTGGCCCCTTAATAAGGACTCTCAGACCACGAGAAACAAGATTCTCCGGTCTGATGAAACCAAGATTGTACTCATTGGAATGAATGCCAAGCATCACGTCTGGAGGAAACCTGGCACCATACCTACAGTGAAGCATGGTGGTGGCACCATCATGCTGTGGGGATGTTTTTCAACGGCAGGGACTAGGAGACTAGTCAGAACCGAGGGAAAGATGAACAGAGCAAAGCACAGAGATGAAAACCTGCTCCAGAGCACTCAGGACCTCAGACTGGGGCGAAGGTTCGCCTTCCAACAGGACAACGACCCTAAGCACACAACCAAGACAACGCAGGAGTTGCTTCGGGACAAGTCTCAATGTACTTGAGTGGCCCAGCCAGAGCCCGGACTTGAACCTGATCGAACATCTCTGGAGACACCTGCTGTGCAGTGATGCTCTCCATCCAACCTGACAGAGCTTGAGAGGATCTGCAGAGAAGAATGGGAGAAACTCCCCAAATACAGGTGTGCCAAGCTTGTGACGTCATACCCAAGAAGACTCGAGGCTGTAATCGCTGCCAAAGTACTGAGTAAAGGGTCTGAATACTTATGTAAATGTGATATTATTATATATTTTTTTATACATTTGCAAAGATTTCTGACAACCTGTTTTTGCTTTGTCATTATGAAGTTTTGTGTGTAGATTGATGAGGGGGAAAAACAATTAAATCCATTTTTTAAATAAAGCTGTAAGGTAACAAAATGTGGAGAAAGTCTAGGGGTCTGAATACTTTCCGAATGCACTGTATCATCACAAGAACAGAAAGGCCCGCACACTGAATATGCTCCCAAAGACCACCTTCACTGACAACGTTTTGATCCACAAAGGATCTTCCTCTGGTCATATCACAAACACTTTGCATATCAACCCTGGGTATAGTAGAATGTTATGAATGTAATGTTATAGGTGATGTTATGACTGGGTGTGTTATGGTCTGAGTCAATGGCTCAAATGAGGAAGAATAAATAGTTCTATACATGTCAAGGGACTCGAACTTGCAAATCCTGAGAAAAAAAAACAGTAAGCATTATATGTTCTGATTGGTGTACGCAGTAAATTCCCTCTGAGGAACACGTTTATCGGTATAATGTGACAGAGTTTTGACTTGGGCTCGGTCCTGGTCTGAGGTAAACAGACACGAGGGAATACAGAACGTCAATCTCAGATAGGCTGAGCAGAGCAGCGAAGGCAACGTCCTTATTAAGGTTAACTTTTGTTTCCTTGTTTATCGAGACTGTGACCTTTATTAAATAGGCTGTTACTTTTCTTTTCCCCACAGTAGTAAAACGAAGAAACATTTTAGTCAAGGGGAAGATTCGATGTGTCAGCCCAAAGGGCAAAACGACATCTTGAGAGAATCAATGAATATCGCTCGGCAATTACACCTTGTAGCCCCAAACTTCAATCTCCCATTTTTCTCATCCTAAGAAAAAACTCAGAAACTGAATGCAATACTCATTGTAGAGGGATTTTTCCCTGTGGTAAATGGCGGGATGACATTTTCCAGATACATTTGCTAGTTAATGGACCTATAATGACTTAGGCTACTGAAAACAAAAATAAGACCTATCCATCACTGTGACATTACACGTTATTCCTGACAACAACCTGGAGATTAAACCAGACAAAATAAAATGTCCTGTCACACATTTTAGTCATTTAGCAGACCGCTCTTATCCAGAGCAACTTACAGGAGCAATTACTGTTATGGTTACTGGCCCAAAGCTCTTATCCACTAGGCTACCTGCCGCCCCACACTACATCTGAATATTTCTCTCCCCCTCTCTGTCCCTAAATCCCCTCAGAGAGGAAAGCATGTACAGAGGAAAAAGATCTAACTGGCCTGTCCTATCATAAACCAGGCCCGCAGGACATAGACAATAGACATTAGCCAGACCTGGGTTCAAATAGTATTTGTTTTCTATACTTTAAATACACTACATGACCAAAAGTATGTGGACACCTGCTAGTTTAACATCTAATTGCAAAATAATTGCTGCTATAACAGCCTCCACTCTTCTGGGAAGGCTTTCCACTAGATGTTGGAACATTGCTGCGGGGACTTTCTTCCATTCAGCCACCAGAGCATTAGTGAGGTTGGGCACTGATGTTGGCCAATTTTGCCTGGCTCGCAGTCCGCGTTCCAATTCATCCCAAAGATGTTCGATGGGGTTGAGGTTAGGGCTCCGTGCAGGCCAGTCAAGTTATTCCACACCGATCTCGACAAACCATTTGTATGGACCTCGCTTTGTGCACAGGGGTATTGTCATGCAAAAACAGGAAAGGGCCTTCCCCAAACTGTTGCCACAAAGTTGGAAGCACAGAAACGTCTAGAATGTAATTGTATGCTGTAGCGTTAAGATTTCCCTTCAACGGAACTAAGGAGCCCAGACCATTATTCCTCATCCACCAAACTTTACAGTTGGCACTATGCATTGGGGCAGGTAGCGTTCTCCTGGGCATCCGCCAACCCCGATTCGTCCGTCGGACTGCCAGATTGTGAAGTGTGATTCATCACTCCAGAGAACGCGTTTCCACTGCTCCAGAGTCCAATGGCGGCAAGCTTTACACCACTCCAGCCGATGCTCGGCATTGCGCATAGTAATCTTAGGCTTGTGTGCCACTGTGCGGCCATGGGAACCCATTTCATGAAGCTCCCGACTAACAATGATTGTGCTGACGAGGCAGTTTGAAACTATGTAGTGAGTGTTACAACCGAGGACAGACAATTCTTTATGCGGTATGAGCTTCAGCTTCCGCGCTCGCATTCTGTGAGCTTGTGCCTACCACTTCGCGGCTCCTAGACATTTCCACTTCACAATAACCGCACTCACGGTTGACTGGGGCAGCTCTAGCAGGGTAGAAATTTGACGAACTGACTTGTTGTAAAGGTGGCATCCTATGACGGTGCCACGATGAAAGTCATGGGCAATGGGCGTGGCTGAATCCACAAATTTGAAGGGGAGTCCAAGTACTTTTGTATACACTACCGTTCAAAAAGTTTGGGGTCACTTAGAAATGTCCTTGTTTTTGAAAGAAAAGCACATTTTTTGTCCATTAAAATAACATCAAATTGATCAGAAAAACAGTGTAGACATTGTTAATGTTGTAAATGACTATTGTAGCTGGAAACGGCAGATTTTTTAAGGAATATCTACACACGCGTAGAGGCCCATTATCAGCAACCATCACTCCTGTGTTCCAATGGCACGTTGTGTTAGCTAATCCAAGTTCATAATTTTAAAAAGGCTAATTAATCATTAGAAAACCCTTTTGCAATTATGTTAGCACAGCTGAAAACTGATGTCCTGACTAAAGAAGCAATACAACTGGCCTTCTTTAGACTAGTTGAGTATCTGGAGCATCAGCATTTGTGGCCAGAAACAAAGAACTGTCTTCTGAAACTCGTCAGTCTATTCTTGTTTTGAGAAATGAAGGCTATTCCATGCGAGAAATTGCCAAGAAACTACAACGCTGTGTACTACTCCCTTCACAGAAGAGCAAACTGGCTCTAACCAGAATAGAAAGAGGAGAGGGAGGCTCCGGTGCACAACTGAGCAAGAGGACAAGTACATTAGAGTGTCTAGTTTGAGAAACAGATGCCTTACAAGTCCTAAACTGGCAGCTTCATTAAATAGTACCCGCAAAACAACGTCAACAGTGAAGATGCGACTCCAGGATGCTGGCCTTCTAGGCAGGGTTGCAAAGAAAAAGCCATATCTCAGACTGGCCAATAAAAAGAAAAGATTAAGAACACAGACACAGGAAGACTGGAAAAAATTGTTATGGACAGACTAATCTAAGTTTGAGGTGTTCGGATCACAAAGAACAACATTAGTGAGAATGAAAAGATGCTGGAGGAGTGCTTGACGCCATCTGTCAAGCATGGTGGAGGCAATGTGATGGTCTGGGGTGCTTTGGTTGAGGTAAAGTGGGAGATTTGTACAGGGTAAAAGGGATCTTTAAGAAGGAAGGCTGTCACTCCATTTTGCAACACCATGCCATACCCTGTGGACGGCGCTTAATTGGAGTCAATTTCTTCCTACAACAGGGCAATGAACCAAAGCACAGCTCCAAATTATGCAAGAACTATTTATGGAAGAAGCAGTCAGCTGGTATTCTGTCTATAATGGAATGGCCAGCACAGTCACCGGATCGCAACACTATAGAGCTGTTGTGGGAGCAGATTGACCGTAGAAGTGCCCATCGAGCCAACCCAATTTGTGGGAGGTGCTTCAGGAAGCATGGGGTGAAATCTCTTCAGATTACCTCAACAAATTGACCACTTAGAATGCCAAAGGTCTACATGGCTGTAATTGCTCCAAATGGAGGATTCTTTGACAAAAACAAAGTTTGAAGGACACAATTATTATTTCAATTAAAAATCATTATTTATAACCTTGTCAACATCTTGACTATATTTCCTATTCATTTTGCAACTCATTTCATGTATGTTTTCATGGAAAGTGATCCCAAACTTATGAACCGTAGTGTATATAGTGTACTACTCTAGGCAGGCTCAATAAAACCCTCAAAGTATTTGAAAGAAAACAAATACTACTTGAACCCATGCGCCTGCCAGTGGCTCAAACCCTCTGCCATGTGCTGAGCCCTCCTCCCCCTGCCGCCTTGTCCATCCCCGGGCTCTGCTCAGCCCGGCTCATCCCTCTCGCATCAAATGAGGAGCTAATGCCCCTAAGCCACAGGGGTGGACTCTAACTCCACTGATAACAGCAGCTCAGCAGCTGTCTGACATGCTACAGCAGGCTTATCCCAGTGACAAGGTACAAGAGGATCTAAACTGAGGCGAAATATATAACTTCCTCTCACTACTATATATCCATGCACTGTATCAGAAATACATTCACTGGTATATGTCGGCAATGCCGGCTGCTTCAGAGAGGATGATATTTCTAAAGGAATAAATGTGAATACAAACTAAATGTGTGTGTGTGTGTGTGTGTGTGTGTGTGTGTGTGTGTGTGTGTGTGTGTGTGTGTGTGTGTGTGTGTGTGTGTGTGTGTGTGTGTGTGTGCTTGTGTGTGTGTGTGTGTGTGTGCTTGTATTACTATCCTCATGGGTACCGGAAATCCCCAAAAGTCCCCACTAGGATAGTAAAACAAGGAAAATTCTCCCTCGTGGGGACATTTCCGACAAGGACAAATCAATTTTAGGCCCCAGAAGGATAGTAAAACATATGCTGTGTGTGTGTCAAATACATTTTTACTGGTCACATACACATGGTTAGCAGATGTTATTGCGAGTGTAGCGAAATGCTTGTGTGTGTGTGTGTGTGAGACACAGTACGTGAGTGCGTATAGAGGATAGCTGTACCTAACGTGCTGCTTGAGGTGGCTGGATTTCTTATAGGCCTTGTTACAGCAGGGACACTTGTATGGCCGATCATTGTCCACCATCTCCAGGTACGTCTGAAAGACCAGGCGAGGGTTCTGGGACTGGATGAGACCTGGGGAGGGGAGGACAATATGAACAAAGTGCGTGTGTGTGTGCATGCGTGAATGTGAGGGAGCGCGCGAGCATGCATGCGTTACCGAGGTCCGTGATGAGTATGGGCTCTTGCAGGGGGATATCAGGCAGAGGTAGGTTGCTCTTGGACACCTTGGTTCTGTGGATTTTGCGTGGGAACTTGTGCTTCTTCTGCTGCAGGCTCTTGAAGTGGGAGGCGATGTGTGTTTTTCTGTGGCCCGACGTACGGAAGATCTTGTCACAGTGAGGGCACGGGAACGGACGCAGACCTGACAACAAGAACATACACCTCAATTAGCACGTAGAATGAAATAACAATAACGAGAACAAACTGCATCAGTTTTGAAATGGAAATGTATTCATGTCAGTTAAATCAAGAGACAAGCTAGAGAAAATGCTAACTTAAACAGTATCGTATTGAGTATGCCAAAAATCGATTTAACGTACCAATGTCTCCTGAGAGATGACATGAAATCAAAAGAATCCTGTGGCACGCCAACGCCTAAAGTTGTCAGCATGCTTCAGCTCGGCTAGCCGAACCGAACTAGTGTACTCACATACTCGCTTTAAAGACCTTCACTTTTTCTTTTCGTTTTTCAAGCGGCTATAGTACTGTTTGTCCATTTTGAGACGCCATAGCCAGTATACAATTTCTCAGAATTGTCCGAATTAATCTACGATAACTCTAGAAATCTGTCATTCATTTTTACGTTTTTGACGAAGAGATCTTAAATCGCTCAATTTTACATCTAACTAGAATGTTTGGTGCAGTATTTTCCAATATTTGTTTTTTGCATGAAAACGAGTCATCTCTTTGAATGACAACAAAGACTTTATTGAAGAATCCCTACTGTTGACCAATCACAGATGAAGGGGCGTAGACTCGCTTGACTCCGGCTGCCCGAACAACTGAAAAAAAACTCACCGAAGTCCAAAACGAGCAAAATGTTGTCATAACACAACTCTGGAAAAAATTAAGAGACCACTGCTAAATGATCAGTTTCTCTGCTTTTACTATTTATACAGTTGAAGTCGGAAGTTTACATACACTTAGGTCGTTTTTTCAACCACTCCACAAATTTCTTGTTAAACTATAGTTTTGGCAAGTTGGTTAGGACATCTACTTTGTGCATGACACAAGTCATTTTCCCAACAATTGTTTACAGACAGATTATTTCACGGTATCACAATTCCAGTGGGTCAGAAATAAGTTGACTGTGTCTCAATAGGGGGTGCTGTTTTCACTTTGTAAAAATTTCGTTCCCAAATTAAACTGCCTCGTACTCAATTCTTGCTCGTACAATATGCATATTATTATTACTATTGGATAGAAAACACTCTCTAGTTTCTAAAACCGTTGGAATTATATCTGTGAGTAAAACAGAACTCAAGTTGGAGCAAACTTCCTGTCAGGAAGTGAGAAATCTGAAATCGGGCACTCTGTTCTAGGGTCAGTTTATTAATTTGCATGTCTTCTATTGGTCGACATGCACTGCATAGGCCTTCCCCTAGATGTCAGCAAGCAGTGAGAATTGGAATGGAGTTGCTAGGCAGATCTGAGGCCATATAAATGGTCTTGGTACGTAGGGTACAATCTTTTCAACATTCGCCATGACGCAAGACAGACCTCAGGATGTCGTTCTGGAAAGCTCTCGTTATAGGCCTTAGATATATCCGGCTCTGATTTTATTCGATATAGGTGTTAAGAACGTCATAATGTAGTTATTTTAAACCGAGTTATATCATTTTATATCAGTATATTGCGATTTTCTGAATTTTCTTAGTGCTGCGTTATAGTGAGTTGGGCACGTCTTCGCCACATGGCTAATGTTTACTGCTAATTCCAAAGTTGAAGGCGACAATCTACAACCGAGCAACGATTCTTCTGGACAAAGGACAACTTGCCCAAGATTCTGATGAAAGCTCATCAAAAAGTAAGAACTATTTATGATGTTAATTCGTTGTTCTGTTGAAAAATGTAAAACTCCTATTCCGCCATTAATTTCGGTGCGGTCTCGCTTTAACGCAGGCTGTATGTCGTAGTAACGTTAATTTAAAAAATCTAACACAGCGGTTGCATTAAGAACTAATGTATCTTTCATTTGCTGTCCAACCTGTATTTTTTAGTCAAGTTTATGATTAGTTAATGATTAGATTAGGTGCCTCTCCCAAGATTTCTCCCGACATTTTGTTGGCAGCTTGGCTACTATTCTCATTGTATAACCACGATTTGTGCCGCTAAATATGCACATTTTCGAACAAACTCTATATGTATTGTGTAATATGATGTTATAGGACTGTCATCTGAAGAAGTTTGAGAAGGTTAGTGAAAAAATTAATATCTTTTGCTGGTTTATTCGTTATCGCTATTGTTGGCTTGAATCAATGCTGTTGTGTGGTTGGCTATTGTAGTAAGCTAATATAATGCTATATTGTGTTTTCACTGTAAAACACTTAAAAAATCTGAAATATTGGCTGGATTCACAAGATCTTTGTCTTTCATTTGCTCTACGCTGTGTATTTTTCATAAATGTTTTATGATGAGTATTTAGGTAATTCACGTTGGTCTCTGTAGTTATTCTAGTTGCTTTGGTGAGAGTTGTGATGGTGGCTGCAATGTAAAACTATGATTTATACCTGAAATATGCACATTTTTCTAACAAAACATATGCTATACAATAAATATGTTATCAGACTGTCATCTGATGAAGTTGTTTCTTGGTTAGTGACTATTTATATCTTTATTTGGTCGAAATTGTGATAGCTACCTATGCAGGAAAAAAATGGTGAAAAAAAAAGTTGTGTCTTTTGCTATCGTGGTTAGCTAATAGAAATACATATTGTGTCTTCCCTGTAAAACATTTTAAAAATCAGAAATGATGGCTGGATTCACAAGATGTGTATCTTTCATCTGGTGTCTTGGACTTGTGATTTAATGATATTTAGATGCTAGTATTTACTTGTGGCGCTATGCTAGGCTATGCTAGTCAGCTTTTTTTACTGATGAGGGTGCTACCGGATCCGGGATTGTGACCAAGTAGAAGTGCCTTTAAACAGCTTAGAAAATTCCAGAAAATGATGTCATGGCTTTAGAAGCTTCTGATAGGCTAATTGACATCATTTGAGTCAATTGGAGGTGTACCTGTGGATGTATTTCAAGGCCTACCCTCAAACTCAGTGCCTCTTTGCTTGACATCATGGGAAAATCAAAAGAAATCAGCCAAGACCTCAAAAAAACAAATGTAGACCTCCACAAGTCTGGTTCATCCTTGGGAGCAATTTACAAACGCCTGAAGGTAGCACGTTCATCTGTACAAACAATAGTACGCAAGTATAAACACCATGGGACACACGCAGCCATCATACCGCTCAGGAAGGAGACTCGTTCTGTCTCCTAGAGATGAACGTACTTTGCTGCGAAAAGTGCAAATCAATCCCAGAACAATAGCAAAGGACCTTGTGAAGATGCTGGAGGAAACAGGTACAAAAGTATCTATATCCACAGTAAAACGCGTCCTATATTGACATAACCTGAAAGGCCACTCAACAAGGAAGAAGACACTGCTCCAAAACCGGCATTAAAAAGCCAGACTACGGTTTGCAACTGCACATGGGGACAAAGATCATACTTTTTGGAGAAATGTCCTCTGGTCTGATGAAACAAAAATATAACTGTTTGGCCATAATGACCACCTGACTCAGTTACATCAGCTCTGTCAGGAGGAATGGGCCAAAATTCACCGAACTTATTGTGGGAAGCTTGTGGAAGGCTACCCGAAACGTTTGACCCAAGTTAAACAATTTAAAGGCAATGCTAAGAAATACCAATTGAGTATATGTAAACTTCTGACCCACTGGGAATGTGATGAAATAAATAAAAGCTGAAATAAATCATTCTCTCTACTATTATTCTGACATCTCACATTTTTAAAATAAAGTGGTGATCCTAACTGACCTAAGACAGGGAATTTTTACTAGGATTAAATGTCAGGAATAGTGAAAAATTATTTTAAATGTATTTGACTAAGGTGTATGTAAACTTCCAACTTCAACTGTAGGTATGTGTTTGGGTAAAATGAAAATGTTTGTTTTATTCTATAAACTACTTATTCTATAAACATTTCTCTCAAATTCCAAATCAAAATATTGTAATTTAGAGCATTTATTTGCAGAAAATGACAACTAGTCAAAATAACAAAAAAGATGCCGTGTTGTCAGACCTCGAATAATGCAAAGAAAATCAAGTTCATAACCATTTTTATACAACACAATACTAATGTTTTAACTTAGGAAGAGTTCAGAAATCAATATTTGGTGGAATAAGCCTGATTTTCAATCACAGCTTTCATGCGTCTTGGAATGCTCTCCATCACCATCATTAAGTTTGCTGACGACAACAGTGGTAGGCCTGATCACCGACAACGATGAGACAGCCTATAGGGAGGAGGTCAGAGAACTGGCAGTGTGGTGCCAGGACAACAACCTCTCCCTCAACGTGAGCAAGTCAAAGGAGCTGATCATGGATTACAGGAAAAGGCGGGCCGAACAGGCCCCCATTAACATCGACAGGGCTGTAGTGGAGCGGGTCGAGAGTTTCAAGTTCCTTGGTGTCCACATCACCAACGAACTATCATGGTCCAAACACACCAAGACAGTCGTGAAGAGGGCATGACAAAACCTATTCCCCCTCAGGAGACTGAAAAGATTTGGCATGGGTCCCCAGATCCTCAAAAAGTTATACAGCTGCACCATCGAGAGCATCCTGACCGGTTGCATCACCTCCTGGTATGGCAACTGCTCGGCATCTGACCGCAAGGAGCAACAGAGGGTAGTGCGTACGGCCCAGTACATCACTGGGGCCAAGCTTCCTGCCATCCAGGACCTATAAACTAGGCGGTGTCAGAGGAAGGGCCCAAAAAATTGTCAAAGACTCCAGTCACCTAAGTCAAAGACTGTTTTCTCTGCTACCGCACGGCAAACGGAACGCCAAGTAAGTCTAGGACCAAAAGGCTCCTTAACAGCTTCTACCCCCAAGCCATAAGACAGATTAATCCGCTTTACAAGGGGTGTAGAAGCTAACTCGCAGCGCGAGTTTCAAGTTTGGGGAAGATCATTTTCACCATAAAAAAAGCTATTTGACAGATTTGCACATTCTTGGCATTCTCTCAACCAGCTTCATCCCTTGTAAAAAGTTAATTTGTGGAATTTCTTTCCTTCTTAATGTGTTTGATCAGTTGTGTTGTGACAAGGTAGGGGTGGGTATACAGAAGAGAGCCCTATTTGATAAAAGGCCAAGTCCATTTTATGGCAAGAACAGCTCAAATAAGCAAAGAGAAACGACAGTCCATCATTACTTTAAGACGTGAAGGTCAGTCAATACGGAACATTCCAAGAACTTTGAAAGTTTCTTCAAGTGCAGTCGCAAAAACCATCAAGCGCTATGATGAAACTGGCTCTGATGAGGACCGCCACAGGAAAGGAAGACCCAGAGTTACCTCTGCTGCAGAGGATAAGTTCATTAGAGTTACCAGCCTCAGGAATTGCAGCGCAAATAAATGCTTCACAGAGTTCAAGTAACAGACACATCTCAATATCAACTGTTCAGAGGAAACCACGTGAATCAGGCCTTCATGGTCAAATTGCTGCAAAGAAACCACTACTAAAGGTCACCAATAAGAGGAAGAGACTTGCTTGGGCCAAGAAACACAATCAATGGACATTAGACAAGTGGAAATCTGTCCTTTAGTCTGATGAGTCTAAATTCAAGATTTTTGGTTTAAACCCATGTGACGATGTGAGACGCAGAGTAGGTGAACGGATGATCTCCGCATGTGTGGTTCCCACAGTGAAGCATGGAGGAGGTGGTGTGGGGGTGCTTTGCTGGTGACACTGTCTGTGATTTATTTAGAATTCAAGGCACACTTAAGCAGCATGGCTACCACAGCATTCTGCAGCAATATGCCATCCTATCTGGTTTGCGCTGAGTGGGAAGATCATTTGTTTTTCAACAGGACAATGACCCAAAATACCTCCAGGCTGTGTAAGGGCTATTTGACCAAGGAGGAGAGTGATGGAATGCTGCATCAGATGACCTGGCCTCCACAATCACCTGACCTCAACCTAATTGAGATGGTTTGGGAGGAGTTGGACCACAGAGTGAAGGACAATCAGCCAACAAGTGCTCAGCATATGTGGGAACTCCTTCAAGACTGTTGGCATTCCTCATGAAGCTGGTTGAGAGAATGCCAAGAGTGTGCAAAGCTGTCATCAAGGCAAAGGGTGGCTACTTTGAAGAATCTCAAATATAAAATATATTTTGATTTGTTTAACACTTTTTTGGTTACTACATGATTCCTTATGTGTAATATCATAGTTGATGTCTTCACTATTATTATACAATATCGAAAATAGTAATAATAAAGAAAAACCCTTGAACGTGTCCAAACTTTTGACTGGTACTGTAAATGTGGACAGTTCTTCCAATCTCTTTAATATGCACCTCGGAATTGGATAAGGACGTGCGCAGTTGTGTCCCCGATGTGTCTGTCATCACTTGTAGCCTGTGAGAAAGACCCGATCGCGTGATGGAGAACCGTGTGAGTGAGAGGTGCTTCGGAGCAGGCAGCACTCAGGGAGAAGGGCCGCAAAAGGCATTGATTTTGTTTAGGTGCGTTTTGGCCACACAAAGGCATTATCAAGTGCTTCTCAAATTGTGAATGAGAGACTGATGAAGTGTGTACAGCCTGCGCAATTAAACAAAGCAGGCTGCTTTTTTCAAAACATCATTAGTCACATCATGCAACCTTACAATGTAAGGAACACATATAGCCCGACATTTGTAGAACTAGTTACATTAATAATTCTAAGCATATAGGAGTACCTACAGTATCTCTTTGTTAACTGCCCAACACAGAATAGCTATTTTATTCAGCTTTGTTCAAATGCATTCTTCATACTTTAAAATAATATAAATGAATTCCACGGAATTCAAAGCAATTCTTGTCTGCTAAATTAACTAGTGTAGCCCACGGCCATATGGCATAGACAGATCAGGATCTAACATAAGGACAACTCAAAGTATTCTGTTCTTTTGAAATAGACTACATTTTCATTAAACACAAAAAAAACAAGAGGACAAACAGGACAAATTAATAAAAGAAAATAGGACTTTTTTTCTATAACTTAATCAAGTCTGTCAAACCCAGATTGTGACACCAACGTTAATCATAATAAGTCTTGATCACAAATTCAGAATTATGTACAAAAGCAACATTCCTGCAAACCTGACAACACAGTCCCATGCATGACCATTATGGAGCGATATAGCTGCCAACAGGAACTAAATGTGTAT
Organism: Salvelinus namaycush; assembly: GCF_016432855.1. Lineage (NCBI taxonomy): Eukaryota > Metazoa > Chordata > Actinopteri > Salmoniformes > Salmonidae > Salvelinus > Salvelinus namaycush. Next base: position 453,632 of record NC_052343.1, on the reverse strand, counting down.
CTCTGAATACAATCAAAATGGTTGAATTCAAATCTCTGTTGGTGCTAATATCACACAACGCCATAATAATCACTCACCTGTATGTAGGCGCATGTGGACCTTCCTGCTGCCCGACGTGGAGAAACACTTCATACAGCACTGGCACTCGAAGGCCTTGACGCCTGTGTGCGTCTTCATGTGGGCAGTGAGGGTGCTCTTGACGGCAAAGGCGCGGAAGCACTGCTTGCACTTGAAGGGCTTCTCGTGCGTGTGGATGCGGACGTGGCGCACCAGGTCGCTGGGCTTCTTGAACTCCTTGCTGCAGTAAGGGCAGCTGTGCCACCGCACGCCGTTCTCCTCCCTGATGGAACCTATGGGGAAGGGGGAAAGAGGTGACATGGGTTGTGTTCATTAAGCACCAAAATGGAAGAAAAACAGACTGAAACAGGGAGAGACTACCTTGGACCTGGCCAATAACAAACATTCATTTTCGTGTTAGGTTTCAAAACGTTTTGTTATAGGGTGCCCTAATGGATACGACACCGGTCCCACATGAGATGAGCAGAGCTGAGACAAAATACACTTAAATTCCTTCAATTCGGGGGATCAATTGAAACTCCCGATATATAGTGCATTTGGAACGTATTCAGACCCCTTGACTTTTTCCACATTTTGTTATGTTACAGCCTTATTCAAAAATTATTTAAATTGTTGGAACCCTATAATGCCAAAGCAAAAACCGATTTTTTTTTTTTGTGCAAATTTATAAATTTTTTAAAACTGAAATATCACATTTACTTAAGTATTCAGACGCTTTACTCAGTGCTTTGTTGAAGCACCTTTGTCAGCAATTACAGCCTTGAGTCTTCTTGGGTATGACGCTAAAGGTTTGGCACACTTGTATTTAGGGAGCTTCTCCGATTCTTCTCTGCAGATCCTCTCAACCTCTGTCAGGTTGGATGGGGAGCATTGCTGCACAGCTATTTTCAGGTCTCTCCAGAGATGTTCGATCGGGTTCAAGTCCGACTGGACCACTCAAGGACATTCAGACACTTGTCCTGAAGCCACTCCTGCATTGTCTTGGCTGTGTGCTTTGGGTCGTTGTCCTGTTGGAAGGTGAACCTTCACCCCAGTTTGATGTCCTGAGCACTCTGGAGCAGGTTTCGATCAAGGATCTCTCTGTACTTTGCGCCGTTCATCTTTCCCTCGGCCCTGACTAGAACCTTTCATCTTTCCTTCGATCCCGCAGGGATGGTTTCAGGTTTCCTTCAGACGTGATGCTTGGTATTCAGGCCAAAGAGTTCAATCTTGGTTTCATCAGACCAGAGAATCTTGTTAATCATGGTCTGAGAGTCCTTTAGGTGCCTTTTGGCGAACTAAGCGGGCTGTCATTTGCCTTTTAATGAGGAATGGCTTCCGTCTGGCCACTCTACCATAAAGGCCTGATTGGTGGAGTGCTACAGAGATGGTTGTCCTTCTGGAAGGTAATCCCATCTCCAGAGAGGAACTCTGTCAGAGTGACCATACGGTTCTTGGTCACCTCCCTGAACAAGGCCATTCTTCCCCCGATCACTCAGTTTGACCAGGCGGCCAGCTCTAGGAAGAGTTTTGGTGGTTCTAAACTTCTTCCATTTAAGAATGATGGAGGCCACTGTGTTCTTGGGGATCTTCAATGGTGCAGAAATGTTTTTTGCTTGGTTTTTGCTCTGACAACTGTGAGACCTTATATAGACAGGTGTGTGCCTTTCCAAATCATGTCCAATCAATTTAATTTACCACAGGTGGACTCCATTCAAGTTGTAGAAACACCTCAAGGATGATCAACGGAAACAGGATGCACCCGAGCTCAATTTCGAGTCCACTAGCAAAGGGTCTGAATACGTTTGCAAAGACTTTTAAAAAACTTTTTTCGGTTTGTCATTATGGGGTATTGTGTGTAGATTGATAAGGAAAAACATTTATTCAACCCATTTTACAAGGCTGTAACGTCACAAAATGTGGTATAAGGGAAGGTAGTCTGAATGCTTTCCAAATGCACTATATGCAATATACATGTTTATTGTCAATGGACATTTCACGAGCTAGGAAACTGATGGGAGTTGAAACGGAACGGAGAGACGGTGACATACACAAGCACACATGGACATTATTTGGGGTATGCCCTACCTGGCATCTGTACAGGTTTTTTGAAGATACTTTTCTTCTCCTTCTTGGCGGTTTTGTCCTGGCCTGGTAACTTCTTACTGTCAGGTAGAGCCCCCTCGGCGGCATGGCTCTGAGTCTGTCTGGCCGCTCCGTTGGTCTGGGACTGAACCACGCTCAACCCACTGTTCTCCAGGGCTTGCTGTGTGGGTTCAGGGGTGACAGGGTTTAAATTTTTTTTTTGACTAATACTATGAATTAGTACATTTTTCCATCCACAGTATTGGACAATACTGTGCTGTATCCCTCGATCACATTATTAGAGCTAGGCTACATGACGCTAACCAGGATCCCGGGACTATCCTGGGCCCACTCTTTCCCCAAAAAGGGGAAATTACAACGTTTTCCCCCCAATGTCGCACTATTGCAATTCCACGGAATACACAACATGCGCAGCAGCATATATGCAAGAAAAAAAATATCACATTATCCAAACAGGTTGTCGCAAAGAAGCCTTAAAAGTAGTGTATTTACTTCACAAAAAGTCATCATAAATTCAAAGCACACGCATAATTGACACTGCCAGACTGCACACGAGACCTGAATGAAGTTCTCATCAGAAGCAAACTGAAAATTCGATCCCGGTCCCAACCCAAGCCTGGTGAGCTGAAGCCCAAGCCTGGTCTGACATTTAAAATGAGCCAGAAACCGATTCCCATTCAAACCAAGTTTAAAACCAAGATATGGTCACTATGCCAGGGTTCTCACAAAACAAGATTGTCGCTGTGCCACTATTTAAAGAATTCACAGCAAGTGAAACTGATATTTAGTAATGACACAGTAACTTTGATTGCCAATGACATTGTTGTGAATTGCGAAATCATGTTCCTCAATTAATTCAGCGCATTTCAGCAGTAGGCCTAGGCTATCTGGACACAGAGCACACACAGAGTGCACCCCGAGACAGTCTATAGCGTTGTCGAATAACACCAACTTTGTAATCGCCATCAAACAAAAGTAAATTGAGCAAAATTGCTAAGCTTGCTAGATAACCTCCAACAAATGACAGAATAGCTCTTATTTGGCTAAATCTAGTTGATGATTATACAGATCGCAGATCAGCTCAGGAATAACGGGGAGATGGAGAGAGGAAATTGTTTTTAATATCAAGGTGTTATATTTGATCCATGTTTAAAAATGTAAATATCCATATCTACTCTCACCATTTGTTGATCACACATTCTCTAGGGAAGCTCTCATAATACGAGACAGCGCAGAGAAGCGCGTGAAATGTTATAGCGGTATTTTGACATGCATTGGGGCGGCAGGGTAGCCTAGTGGTTAGAGCGTTGGACTAGTAACCGAAAGTTTGCAAGTTCGAATCCCCGAGCTGACAAGTTACAAATCTGTTCTGCCTCTAAACAAGGCAGTTAACCCACTGTTCCTAGGTTGTCATTGAAAATAAGAATTTGTTCTTAACTGACTTGCCTAGTTAAATAAAGATAAAATAAAACAGACGAGATGTTCTTGGATAATCCAACCCCTGGATTACAGAATAAAGTTAGGACTTTTCATGCGAGACAGGAGTCAGGATTTTGCGTTTCAGTGGGATTGGGACGTTAAGAAAATAGCCTTGGCTCTATATAAGGCTACTACAATAGATTAGTCGATTTAGGCTACATTATTGCATGCTAAATGTTTCTGATCAGTGAACGATTAAACAAGCTACCACTTCCACTTGTCCAGCCAGAGATCAATTAACCAAATATACAGACAGATTCAGTGAAAAAACAAATCACATTGATTGACTATGAGACAAGTCACAGGCTTTTGAACGGGAGTTAGACAGGCTACGACGCGAGTGAAGAGAAAAATCCACTTGTATAATCTAAAAATCGGTACCAGAAGTTTGCCGGTCCTCCCTTGTAAAAAGGCTATTTTAGGCGTTGGGGTTAAGGTTAGGGTTACAATTAGGGTTAAGGTTAGGGTAAGGTTTAGGGAAAATAGGACTTTGAATTGGTCCTCAAAAAGTCCTCTCAAGTATAGCAGGGCAGGTGTGTGTGTGTGTATACACATGTATCCATGAGTGCGTGCGTGCGTTCGTGTGTCTGCGCGTGCGTGTACGCTTATGAGCATGCATGTGTATCTACATGTATGCGTGCATTCCTGAGTGTGTTATGGTTCCCACCTGTAGGATGTCCTGGTTGATGGCCGTCTCCATGGTGATGGTCTGTTCTTGGGGCTGTGACTGGGTCCCCTCCCCTGTCACCTGCTCTGACAGCTCTAGGAGCTGCTGGATCACGTCAGTCACCACCTCGCTGCCCTCTGACCCCGCCACGCCCTGACCCGACTCCTCCACCTCCTACGGGACAGCGAGGGAGGGTGTGAAGGTGGAGAGAATGAGAGGAGAAAAAGGGAATACTGAGAATGGCAGAGGTTAGCTGATCTAAGCAGCGTAGAGCATTTTCTATCTTTTGTTTTTTGCAGTGCATCATTGATGAGCGAATTTTTTTTATGGAAGCCTAGTTCACCTAATTAATAGTGAACCTGAACACCTTATTTTCAAGGTTCCATTTATGACATATTATGAAAATGAGAGGCTTTTTTATATTGAGCCCCACTCTGAAATAATCACATAAAAATCTGCATGTAGTGGTAGAGCTACAGGGAGGTTCCAGTGTGGGTGTGTGTGTGTCTGATCCCTCAGCATCAAGCTAGCGTGAGGCAACAAACTGAATAAAGAGGTCAGAAACCGAATCAGGAGAAACTTCTAGAAGTTCACATCATCTGCATGCACTCGCTCACCTGTGTGTTGGCCGATTCCTCTATGAGCAAGATGTGCATCTTGCTGATGTGGGCGTTGAGACTGCCCAGCTTTTTGAACACACAGCTACAGTCCATGCACGGGAACAGTGGCACCCCCGTAAGCTGAAGAGACACATATACAGGAAACAAAGTCAGTATACACACAACTGTGATTATTACTTTATATTAAATGAGCAGTTAAAGGCCTAAATGCTTTCATTGGATATGATGCCATTGGGAATTAGCAGAAAGCTACATTCTTCGTCGATTTTTATATTAATAACAAATTATTTTACATCAGGTAAAAATAAACTACCTCATGCCATGTCATTCTAATTTAATACCAACTAAGATGTACACTGAGTGTACAAAACATTAGGAACATCTTCCTAACATTGATTTGCAACCCTTTTGCCCTCAGAACAGCCACAATTCGTCGGGGCATGGACTCTACAAGGTGTCGAAAGCGTTTCACAGGGATGCTGGCCTATGTTGAATCCAATGCTTCCCACAGTTGTGTCAAATTGGCTGGATTTCCTTTGGGTGGGTTCTTGATACACACAGGAAACTGTTGAGCGTGAAAAGAACTGGAACGCTGCTGGGTTTGACACTCAAACCGGTGCGCCTGTTACCATACCCCATTCAAAATGACACCGAAATCTTTTGTCCTGCCCATCCACCCTCTGAATGGCTAACATACACAATCCATGTCTCAAGACTTAAAAATCCTTCTTTAACCCGTCTCCTCCCCTTCATCTACAATGACTGAAGTAGATTTAACAAGTGACCATAAGGGGTCATAGCTTTCACCTAGGTTCACCTGGTCAGTCTATGCCATGGAAAGAGCAGGTGTTCCTAATGTTTTGTACAATCAGTGTATACATTATACATATTTTATCTTCCGCCAAGACAGATATTACAAATATCCATCTTCTGATTATTTTAAAGGGCAATCTAATATAAGGCAGCGATTAGGAGGATAGAGAACAATTTCATGCAAAAACAATCCCACTTCCCTGTCCATATTCCAGATGCTGCTTGTGAAATGCATTCCCACTCACATCCAACTGTAATATATTCATAAAGTCCGTTCATAAAGCCGAGGTCACGACTGCCAGAGTAGGTTGAAGGACACTCGTGAGAATCACATGCATTATTCAAAACAACGTTGAATGAATACGGGTTGGGGCTTCGGGGCAGATTCAAATCAACTCACCGCATCATTACCAGTTAGCACTGACGGACAAAAACATGCTACGGAGGCTCTTTAGAATCTCTTCCCCATTTGTTTCAAAATGGTCGGTTGATAAAACGATCACATGTATTTGTTGTGAGGGGTGGGGAAAATTGAAAGGCTATCTGATTGAGTTGGCCACTCAATAAAAAAAGGACGAAGCCTCACATTTGCATGTCCTCATTTGCATCGATGTAAGTAATGGTGACTACTGGACACAAATTCGATGAAAGTAGCACTCAGGTCCAATAGAGCATAGAGCCAGTCACTCAAAAACGGCTACCTATAAAACACTAACTCCTCGACTGCCATCGTCATACTGAATAACCCAGAGACTGCTTTTCATTTAGGCTCATTATTTTCCACATGGACCGTCAAATATGTGAAAATATCACATTAGATGTGTGCAATGTTGCTACATCAGTAATAGAAGCTTCTGTTTCATAAGAATGTCCTATATTATTTCCGTATATCTAACTGATTAAAGACAAAGGGGCAGGGGGGGGGGGGTCAAAGGTCAGAAGACACAAGACCCACCTTCACATCAAATCCATTTCCTACCATTGACAATGTATGATTTTGTCTGTGATCAGAATGCATGCAGAGGCATTTGTTTAAATGAACAAGCTCCGTTGCTGAGAGTGTAATAGAATGGAAGCCATCTTTTCTGAGTGGTAAAATGCGACAGCAGATCATGAACTGGTGCAGCATTAGTCTGGATCCATCCATCGATCTGCGTGCCCTGCCCTGCATCCCTGACGGAGTCATCTCTTTATGTGCCATGACCCCACAGAGCTGCCTCTCCATCGAGGCTACAGGAGCTGGGCGCTATCCTCGCTCTCTTCCTCTCCATTAGTCGCCTTCATTTTTTATGGGCCTGCAACCGACGGAGGAGTCATGCTCTTCTATGGACATTACAGGATATTTAGGGAGCCTAAAATGACCTGGCTGGCATATAATATAGAAACAGCCAGGTCTTGCGTTCAGCTAGATGACTCATAAGATACATTTTCGAATTACATAGGCACATACAGTCGTATGAAAAAGTTTGGGCACCCCTGACTATTTTCCATGATTTCCATTTATAAATAATTGGGTGTTTGGATCAGCAATTTCATTTTGATCTATCAAATAACTGATGGACACAGTAATATTTCAGTAGTGAAATGAGGTTTATTGGATGAACAGAAAATGTGCAATATGCATCAAAACAAAATTAGACAGGTGCATAAATTTGGGCACCCCAATAGAAAAATCACATCAATATTTAGTAGAGCCTCCTTTTGCTAAAATAACAGCCTCTAGACGCTTCCCATAGCCTCTAATGAGTGTCTGGATTCTGGATGAAGGTATTTTGGACCATTCCTCCTTACAAAACATCTCCAGTTCAGTTAGGTTTGATGGTTGCCGAGCATGGACAGCCCGCTTCAAATCATCCCACAGATTCTCAATGATATTCAGGTCTGGGGACTGGGATGGCCATTCCAGAACATTGTACTTGTTCCTCTGCATAAATGCCCGGGTAGATTTTGAGCAGTGTTTTGGGTCGTTGTCTTGTTGAAATATCCAGCGCCCGGCGTAACTTCAACTTTGTGACTGATTCTTCAACATTATTCCCAAGAATCTGCTGATATTGAGTGGAATCCATGCGACCCTCAACTTTAACAAGATTCCCAGTACCGGCACTGGCCACACAGCCCCACAGCATGATGGATCCCCACCAAATTTTACTGTGGGTAGCAAGTGTTTTTCTTGGAACGCTGTGTTCTTTTGCCGCCATGCATAACGTCCCTTGTTATGACCAAATAACTCAATCTTTGTTTCATCAGTCCACAGCACCTTATTCCAAAATGAAGCTGGCTTGTCCAAATGTGCGTTTGCATACCTCAAGCGACTGTTTGTGGCGTGTGTGCAGAAAAGGCTTCTTCCGCATCACTCTCCCATACAGCTTCTCCTTGTGCAAAGTGCGCTGAATTGTTGAACGATGCACAGTGACACCATCTGCAGCAAGATGATGTTGTAGGTCTTTGGAGGTGGTCTGTGGGCTGTTTTTGACCGTTCTCACCATCCTTCGCCTTTGCCTCTCCGATATTTTACTTGGCCTGCAACTTCTGGCCTTAACAAGAACTGTGCCTGTGGTCTTCCATTTCCTCACTATGTTCCTCACAGTGGACACTGACAGCTTAAATCTCTGCGATAGCTTTTTGTAGCCTTCCTCTAAACCATAATGTTGAACAATCTTTGTTTTCAGGTCATTTGAGAGTTGTTTTGAGGCCCCCATGTTGCCACTCTTCAGAGGAGAGTCAAAGAGAACAACAACTTGCAATTGGCCACCTTAAATACCTTTTCTCATGATTGGATGCACTTGTCTATGAAGTTCAAGGCTTAATGAGCTCACCAAACCAATTGTGTGTTCCAATTAATCAGTGCTAAGTAGTTACAGGTATTCAAATCAACAGAATGACAAGGGTGCCCACATTTTTGCATAGCCTATTTTTCACATCTGATTTAATTTCATACAACTTAATATTGCTACACTAAAATGATTTGTCTGGACAATACCCCAGTACTCAGCTTTTATTAGAAAATGAATGGCATGCCACTGTGATCATTTTCTGTGACGACAGAGTAAATTATTATGCAGCCTCAGAGGGGTGCCCAAACTTTCTCATACGACTGTAGGTGACGAGGACAATTAACTGTAATTTAAGCTCATTCTCTGTCTAAGAGACTGAAACATTTTTTACCTGCAACAGAGTCTCGTTCTATTGAAGCAATTGAGCCGGGAGGAGGGTGTCCGTGTGTGGGAGTGAGTGAGAGAGAGCGAGACAGGGGGGCCTGTCCAGAGACCCTTACACCATGCCCAGACCGGACGCGTGCAAATATATTTTGTCGCCCCACACCAAACGCGATCACGACACGCAGGTTGAAATATCAAAACAAACTCTGAACCAATTATATTAATTTAGGGACAGGTCAAAAAGCATTACACATTTATGGCAATTTAGCAAGCTAGCTTGCAGTTGCTAGCTAATTTGTCCTATTTAGCTAGCTTGCTGTTGCTAGCTAATTTGTCCTGGGATATAAATGTTGAGTTGTTATTTTACCTGAAATACACAAGGTCCACTATCCCGACAATTAATCCACACATAAAACAGTCAACCGAATTGTTTCTAGTCATCTCTCCTTCTTCCAGGCCTTTTCTTCTTTGGACTTTATATTGCGATTGGCATCTAACTTTCATAGTATTACCACGACGAACGACCGACCGACCTCAGTTCATCTTTCAATCACCCACGCGGGTACAACCAATGAAGAGATGGCACGTGGGTATCTGCTTCTATAAATCAATGAGGAGATGGGAGAGGCAGGATTTGCACCGCGTTCAGCGTCACAAATAGAACTGACTTCTATTTTAGCGCTTGGCAAAGCAGACGCTCGTTCGCGCACGTGAGTAGTGTGGGTGCAATGATTGAATAACATGTATGTGTACATTTATTTTGCAAGGCTCGCGTACGTAACGCGAGTGGTGTGGTCAGCATTTTAGACTCTTCCCTAGATGGTATATACAGTGGGGTCCGAAATTATGCACACCTTTGATAAAGATCAGTGATGGAAAAAGTACCCAATTGTCATACTTGAGTAAAAGTAAAGATACCTTAATAGAAAATGACTCAAGTAAAAGTGAAAGTCACCCAGTAAAATACTACTTGAGTAGAAGTCTAAAAGTATTTGGTTTTAAATGCACTTAAGTATCAAAAGTAAATGTAAATCGCTAAAATATACAGTACCAGTCAAAAGTTTGGACACACCTACTCATTCCAGGGTTTTTCTTTATTTGTACTATTTTCTAAATTGTAGAATAATAGCGAAGACATCAAAACTATACTTCAGATTCTTCAAAGAAGCCACCTTTGCCTTGATGACAGCTTTACACACTCTTGGCAGTCTCTCAACCAGCTTCATGAGGTAGTCACCTGGAATGCATTTCAATTAACAGGAGTGCCTGTTAAAAGTTCATTTCTGGAATTTCTTTCCTTCTTAATGCGTTTGAGCCAAGGTAGGGGTGGTATACAGAAGATAGCCCTATTTGATAAAAGACCAAGTCCATTTTATGGCAAGAACAGCTCAAATAAGCAAAGAGAAACTACAGTCCATCATTCCATTAAGACATGAAGGTCAGTCAATCGGGAAAATGTAAAGAACTTTGAAAGTGAGGTCGCAAAAACCATCAAGTGCTATGATGAAACTGGCTCTCATGAGGACTGCCACAGGAAAGGAAGACCCAGAGTTACCTCTGCTGCAAAGGATAAGTTCAGCAGAGTTAACTGCACTTCACATTGCAGCCCAAATAAATGCTTCACAGAGTTCAAGTAACAGACACATTTCAACATCAACTGTTCAGAGGAGACTGCGTGAATCAGGCCTTCATGGTCGAATTGCTGCGAAGAAACCACTACTAAAGGACACCAATAAGAAGAGACTTGCTTGGACCAAGAAACACGAGCAATGGACATTAGACCGGAGGAAATCTGTCCTTTGGTCTGATGAGTATAAAATCGAGATTTTTGGTTCCAACCGCCGTTTCTTTGTGAGACGCAGAGTAGGTTAACGGATGATCTCTGCATGTGTGGTTCCCACCATGAAGCATGGAGGTGTGATGGTGCTTTGCTGGTGACACTGTCAGTGATTTAGAATTCAAGGCACACTTGACCAGCATGGCTACCACAGCATTCTGCAGCGATACGCCATCCCATTTGGTTTGCGCTTAGTGGGATTATCATTTGTTTTTCAACAGGACAATGACCCAAAACACACCTCAAGACTGTGTAAGGGCTATCTGACCAATGCGAGTGATGGAGTGCTGCATCAGATGACCTGGCCTCCACAATCACCCGACCTCAACTCAATTGAGATGAGTTGGACCACATAGTGACGGAAAAGGAGCCAACAAGTGCTCAGCATATGTGGGAACTCCTTCAAGACTGTTGGAAAAACATTCCTCATGAAGCTGGTTGAGAGAATGCCAAGAGTGTGCAAAGCTGTCACCGAGGAAAAGGGTGGCTATTTTGAAGAATCTCAAATTTGGTTACTATATGATTCCATATGTTTTTTCATAGTTTTGATGTCTTCACTATTATTCTACAATGTAAAACCCTAAGATGAGTCGGTGTGTCCAAAGTTTTGAATGGTACTGTACACACATACACATTACCTTGTAGACAACTTTGAGGATCAGACAGGTGAAAGCTATTTGCCAATAATAATTCCACCCAGCCTACTGATTAAAGACCAGGGCAACAGAGATGTGCCAGGTGATGTAGTTAGTTGGTTGTTTACCTCAGAGTGCACTCTCTGGACGTGCGAGTGCAGGTTTCCCTTCTGCGAGAAGGAAGCGGGGCAAAAGATGCAGAGGTGGGGCTTCTCTCCCGTGTGCCTCACCATATGGGTCTGCAGCACCACTTTCTGGTTGAAGGCCTTGCTACAGTGGCTGCACTTGTACGGCCGTTCGCCTGGGTAGGAGGGAGAGAGAACACAACTCAATACACCTGGGTGGTATAGATCAGTGGTTCCCAAATTGTGGGTCGGCAGGTGGGGGGGGAGGGGCAGAATTTTTAAGGAACTCAGTCAGGCTTCCAACTTACTCTTGAAAGTTGTAATAGTAGAATGCACAAGGTGCAATTTCGATATTGGGTATTGCATCATCCGTTTTCCTGTTGTCATGTCAGTCATTGCATACTTCAGAGCTATTCATAAGACATTTCAAGATCAACTAGCCCGTGTCAGCTAACGAGTTGTTGCCCATAGATTTTGCTGTAATGCTTGAGTCACTCAAATGACACATGAACACACATTAGACATTGCAAAGTGTATAGAATTGCAAGAAAATGTGCTTTAAAACTGAAAACTTTTCTCTGCACCCCATGACAAAATGTGAGAGGGAGAGAGAGAGGGAGGCAGGGAAAGAACACGAAAGGGAAAATCAATGAGGGGCTATGAGTTCTGTGGAAAATAAAGCATGACCTGGAATGTGTGTTCGGAGTGGAACGAACCTTCCGCGGAGTTGCATTATTCTCCTGAGGTGAGTCCTGAGGTGATCATCTATTTTATACCATGGCTATAATTTAACGCATTTGCCAGTAGAGATGTGACAACATCCACTGAAGTGGCTAGCATGTTTACTAGCTAGCTAGATAGCTAGAGTAGTTGCCTTGGTAACCAAACAAATAGACTTGCTAGCTTAGCTAACTAAACCAATATCCTAGCTTGCTATTATGAAAATCGAAATCAACAATGATATTGATATTTTCAATTCGACTTTGGCTTTCAAAAGCAGCTAAAATAGAACATGTAAGAATGAACTTCATTGCCATTGAATTATACTGTGCAATTATACTGTGCATTATAGGGAAATGATGCACGCTCTAGAATGCCATTCAAGCCAATCAGAAACGAGTACTCAACAATCCCATGCTATAAAACTCATTATAAACTCGGTGGTTTGAGCCCTGAATTCTGATAGACCGTATACCACGGGTATGACAAAACATTGTTTTACTGCTCTAATTACATTGTTAACCAGTTTATAAAAGCAACCTCAGGGGTTTGTGATATATGCCCAATAAACCACGGCTAAGGGCTGTGTCCAGGCACTCCACGTTGAGTCATGCATAAAAACAGCACTTAGCTGTGGCCATATACCACACCTCATCGGGCCTTATTGCTTAAGTATACCTCGTTGGTGAGGTGTAACACACAATACTCAATACACCTGGGAGATACAAAGGGAAAAGAGAGAGAAGAAGAGGGAGAACACACCACTAAATAGACCCATTCCCAGCACATTCCCAGCACACGACACACTGAGATGCGTGCGGCAGTATGAAATACATCGCCATCTGTGCCCATTGAACATAGCCTAGATTTGCGTTTTTATTACCTCTAAACAAAATACTTCTTGCTTGAACAGTCGCTAAGATTATATTTGGTTGTGATCTTCGCAAAAAAAACAATTTTGGATGCAGCAGTTGTTAGCTAGAATGCTAACGCTCATTGATATAGCCTGTAGCAAAAGCTAGCAAAGAACCATTTTACTGGTTGAACTTAGGACACTAAAGAGGCTACTTGCAGGTGCCTTGGTGGAAGAGTGGGGTAACATCTCACAGCAAGAACTGGCAAATCTGGTGCAGTGCATGAGGAGGCGATGCACTGCAGTACTTGTTGTTGGTGGCCACACCAGATACTGACTGTTATTTTGACCCCCCCTTTGTTCAGGGACACATTATTCCATTTATATTAATTCACATGTCTGTGAAACTTGTTCAGTTTATGTCTCAGTTGTTGAATCTTGTAATGTTCATTCAAATATTTAAATCAAATCAAATGTATTTAAATATCAGCTGATGTAAGAAGGGCTATCTCAAAGTGCTGTACAGAAACCCAGCCTAAAACCCCAAACAGCAAGCAATGCAGGTGTAGAAGCACGGTGGCTAGGAAAAACTCCCTAGAAAGGCCAAAACCTAGGAAGAAACCTAGAGAGGAACCAGGCTATGAGGGGTGGCCAAGATGTTAAAATGTTAATAAATGACCAGCATGGTCAAATAATAATAATCACAGTAGTTGTCGAGGGTGCAACAAGTCAGAACCTCAGGAGTAAATGTCAGTTGGCTTTTCATAGCCGATCATTGAGAGTATCTCTACCGCTCCTGCTGTCTCTAGAGAGTTAAAATAGCAGGTCTGGGACAGGTAGCACGTCCGGTGAACAGGTCAGGGTTCCATAGCCGCAAACTTATACGTGTTAAGTTTGCTGAAAATAAACGCAGTTGACAGTGAGAGGACGTTTCTTTTTTTGCTGAGTTTATAATGCAGTTGATTTGCGATGACAAACATTATGTTAAGCAAGACATTCATACGAGCCTTAAAATCTAAAAGTACTGTGAGATGCACTCATAAGCAACATGTAAATAAAAGCTTTTTTTGATGCCATTCTATTAGAACTACCCCTTGTTCTGCCATCAACTTGCACGCGTCGCCCTCATGTGACAATGTTTGCAGAATGTCCAGGACCCATTATTTTTTTTTAATAATGACAATTACAACAATACTGAATGAACACTTATTTTAACTTAATACATTAATAAAATCTATTTAGCCTCAAATAAATAATGAAACATGTTCAATTTGGTTTAAATAATGCAAAAAAAAGTGTTGGAGAAGAAAGTAAAAGTGCAATATGTGCCACGTAAGAAAGCTAACGTTTAAGTTCCTTGCTCAGAACATGAGAACATATGAAAGCTGGTGGTTCCTTTTAACATGAGTCTTCAATATTCCCAGGTAAGAAGTTTTAGGTTGTAGTTATTATAGGAATTATAGGACTATTTCTCTCTATACGATTTGTATTTCATATACCTTGGGAGTTGATAGGCTTGAAGTCATAAACAGCGCAATGCTTGAAGCATTGTGAAGAGCTGCTGGCAAATCGCACGAAAGTGCTGTTTGAATGAATACTTACGAGCCTGCTGGTGCCTACCATCGCTCAGTCAGACTGCTCTATCAAATCATAGACTTAATTATAACATAATAACACACAGAAATACGAGTCTTAGGTCATTAATATGGTCGAATCCGGAAACTATCATCTCGAAAACAAAACGTTTATTCTTTCAGTGAAATACGGAACCGTTCCGTATTTTATCTAACGGGTGGCATCCATAAGTCTAAATATTCCTGTTACATTGCGCAACCTTCAATGTTATGTCATAATTACGTAAAATTCTGGCAAATTAGTTTGCAAAGAGCCAGGTGGCCCAAACTGTTGCATATACCCTGACTCTATGTGCAATGAACGCAAGAGAATTGACACAATTTCACCTGGTTAATATTGCCTGCTAACCTGGATTTCTTTTAGCTAAATATGCAGGTTTAAAAATATATACTTCTGTGTATTGATTTTAAGAAAGGCATTGATGTTTATGGTTAGGTACACGTTGGAGCAACGACAGTCCTTTTTCGCGATTATATGCAACGCAGGACACGCTAGATAAACTAGTAATATCATCAACCATGTGTAGTTATAACTAGTGATTATGATTGATTGATTGTTTTTTATAAGATAAGTTTAATACTAGCTAGCAACTTTCCTTGGTTTCTTACTGCATTCCCGTAACAGGCGGGCTCCTCGTGAGGCAGGTGGTTAGAGCATTGAACTAGTTAACCGTAAGGTTGCAAGATTGAATCCCCGAGCTGACAAGGTAAAAATCTGTCGTTTTGCCCCTGAACAAGGCAGTTAACCCACCGTTCCTAGGCCGTCATTGAAAATAAGAATGTGTTCTTAACTGACTTGCCTAGTTAAATAAAGGTGTTAAAAAATATATTTAAAAATTTCCGATTGTTGTGAAAACTTGAAATCGGCCCTAATTAAATCGGCCATTCCGATTAATCGGTCGACCTCTAGTGTAGGGCTTGAGCATAGCCTGAAGGTGGGGGCAGTTCCTCTTGCTGTTCCGTAGGTAAGCACCATGGTAGTAGTGGATGCGAGCTTCGACTGGAAGCCAGTGGAGTGTGCGGAGGAGCGGGGTGACATGAGAGAACTTTGGACGGTTGAAAACTAGGCGGGCTGTAGCGTTCTGGATAGGTTGTAGGGATTTGATGGCACAAGTGGAGGCCAGCCAACAGCGAGTTGAAGTAGTTCAGACGGGAGAGGAGAGTGCCTGGATTAGGACCTGCGCCGCTTCCTGTGTGAAAAGCAGTTTCGTCTTGTCTAAGTTGAGCTTGAGGTGGTGGACCGACATCCAAGTTGAGATATCTGCCAGGCACGCAGAGATGTGTGTCGCCAACTGGGTGTCAGAAGTGGTTATTAAGGAGAAAAGTAGTTGAGTGTCATTCGCAAAGCAATGATAGGAGAGACCATGTGAGGATATGACGGAGCCGAGTGACTTGGTGTACAGAGAGAAGAGGAGAGGGCCTAGAACCGAGCCATGGGGGACACCAGTAATGAGAGTACGTGGTGCAGCCACAGATCCTCTCCACGTCACCTGGTAAGAGCGGCCTGCAAGGCATGATGCAAAGGATACCGGCTTTAGTTTCAGTTAGCTAACTGGAGCCTGCAGGCTGAGCTTGAAGCACCATAGCTCCCCTCAGCACATCCCCTTAATGTGCTGTTTGAGATTCAGAGCACAGACCAACCATCTCCAGCACAGCATTAGTCATCCATCCAGCCCACAAATTAACATTAAGATGAGGTGGCACGGAGGGGCTCTGTGAGGAAGGATAGCTGAAACTCTGAATGAACTCAGAGGAGTCTGGGCTTAAGGTGATATGTCTGAAAGGAAATCAGTAGGTGTATTAGGAGGAATGGCAACTTTTGAAAATGTTACGTTTATTTCAAATCAAATCTAACAATTCCCCAACAACTACCTAATACACACATATCTAAAGGGAGGAATAAGGATATGTACATATAAATATATGGATGAGGGGCATAGGCATGGTGCAACAGACGGTATAAGGTACAGTCTATACATATGAGATGAGTAATGTAAGATATGTTAACATTATTAAAGTGGCATTGATTAAAGTGACTAGTGAACCATTTATTCAAGTGGCTAGTGATATGAGTCTCTATGTAGGCAGCAGCGGCTCTGAGTTAGTGTTTTGGAGGGCAGGTATTTTGCCCCCGGTGATGCGTTGTGCAGACCGCACCACCCTCTGGAGAGCCTTGCGGTTGAGGGCGGTGCAGTTGCCGTACCAGGCAGTGATACAGCCCGACAGGATGATCGATTGTGCATCTGTAAAACTTTGTTAGGGTTTAGATGACAAGCCAAATGTCTTCAGCCTCCTGAGGTTTAAGAGGCGCTATAGCGCCTTCTTCGCCACACTGACTGTGTGAGTGGACCATTTCAGTTTGTTTGTGATGTGTAAGCCGAGGAACTTAAAACTTTCCACCTTCTCCACTACTGTCCCTTCGATGTGAATAGGGGGTGCTCCCTCTGCTGTTTCCTGAAGTCCACAATCATCTCCTTTGTTTTGTTGATGTTGAGTGAAAGGTTGTTTTCCTGACACCACACTCTGAGTGCCCTCACCTCCTCCCTGCAGGCTGTCTTGTCGTTGTTGGTAATCAAGCCTACTATTGTTGTGTCATCTGCAAACTTGATGATTGAGTTCGAGGTATGCATGGCCACGCAGTCATGGGTGAACAGGGAGTACAGGAGGGGGCTGAGCACGCACCCTTGTGGGGTGGGGCCCCAGTGTAGAGGGTCAGCGAAGTGGAGATGTTGTTTCCAACCTTCACCACCTGGGGGCGGCCCGTCAGAATGTCCAGGATCCAATTGCACAGGGCGGGGTTGAGACCCATGGCCTCCAGCTTAATAATGAGCTTGGAGGGTACTATGGTGTTGAATGCTGAGCATTAGTCAATGAACAGCATTCTTACATAGGTATTCCTCTTTCCCAGATGGGATAGGGCAGTGTGCAGGCGATTGCATCAATATGTGGACCTGTTGGGGCGGTATGCAAACTGATGTGGGTCTAGGGTGGCAGGTAAGGTGGAGGTGTTATGATCCTTGACTAGTCTCTCAAAGCACTTCATGATGACAGAAGTCAGTGATACGGGGCAGTAGTCATTCAGTTCAGTTACCTTTGCCTTCTTGGGTACAGGAACAATGGTGGCCATCTTGAAGCATGTGGGACAGCAGACTGGGATTGGAAGCGATTGAATATGTCCGTAAACACACCAGCCAGCTGGTCTGTGCATGCTCTGAGGACACGACTAGGGATGCCGTCTGGGCCAACAGCTCTGTGAGGTTTAACACGTTTAAAATGTCTTACGTCGGCCACAGAGAAGGAGAGGGGGGTGCGGTCCTTGTTAGTGGGCCGTGACGGTGGCGCTGTATTATCCTGAAAGCGGGCAAAGAAGGTGTTTAGTTTGTCTGGAAGCGAGACGTCGGTGTCCGTAATGTGGCTGGTTTTCTTTTTGTAGTCCGTGATTTCCTGTAGAACCTGCCACATACATCTCGTGTCTGAGCCGTTGAACTGCTACTCCACGTTGTCCCTATACTGACATTTCACTTGTTTGATTGCCTTGCGGAGGGAATAACTACACTGTTTATATATTCAGCCATATTCCCAGTCCTCTTTCCATGGTTAAATGCGGTGGTTTGTGATTTCAGTTTTGCGCGAATGCCGCCATCCATCCACGATTTCTGTTTAGGGTAGGTTTTAATAGTCACAGGGGGTACAACATCTCCAATGCACTTCCTTATAAACTCACTCATCGAGTCAGCGTATAGATCGATGATATTCTCTGAGGCTGCCCGGAACATTTCCCTGTCCGCGTGATCAAAGCAATCTTGAAGCGTGGATTCCGATTGGTCAGACCAGCGTTGAATGTTTATAGTCACAGGTACAAGCTGATTGAGTTTCTGCCGTGCGAGTGCTGCAATCAATATGCTGAATAAAATTTAGGTAGCCTTGTTCTCAAATTTGCTTTGTTAAAATCCCCAGCTACAATAAATGCAGCCTCAGGATATATGGTTTCCAGTTTACATAGAGTCCAGTGAAGTTCCTTGAGGGCTGTCGTAGTGTCTGCTTGAGGGGGTATATACACAGCTGTGACGATAACTGACGAGAATTCTCTTGGGAGATAATATGGCCGGCATTTGACTGTAAGGAATTCTAGGTTAGGTGAGCAGAAGGACTTGAGTTCCTGTATGTTGTTACGATTACACCATGAGTCGTTAATCATGAAGCATACACCCCCGCCCATCTTCTTCCCAGAGAGGTGTTTATCGCTGTCTGCCCTACGCATGAAGAAGTCCGGTGGCTGATCCGACTCCGACAACGTATCCTGAGAAAGCCATGTTTCCGTGAAACAGAGAATATTACAATCTCTGATGTCTGTCTGGAAGACAACCCTTGCTTAAATTTCGTCTGACTTGTTGTCAAGAGAATGGACATTGGCGAGTAGTATACTCGGAAGCGGTGGGCGGTGTGCCCGAAGCCTGTCCAGGAGGCCCCTACGTCTGCCTCTTCAGCGGCGACCTTGTTTTGGGATGGCTTCTGGGATTACCCACTGTCCTGGGTGGTTGTCCGAACTAAGGATCCGCTTCGGGAAAGTCGTATTCCTGGTTGTAATGTTGGTAAAATGATGTAGCTCTTATATCCAATAGTTCTTCCCGGCTGTATGTAATATCACTTAAGATTTTCTGGGCAAACAATGTAAGAAATAATACATTAAAAAAACGAAATACTGCATAGTTTCCTAGGGACTTGAAGCGAGGCAACCATCTCCGTCGGCGCCTTCTTAGCATCATACGTGTCTGTGTGTGTGTGGGTGTGCATGTGTGTGCGTGTCAACACAGCTGTCAGTAGCTGTGTTGACGCTGTGGGTTTAAACAGGGTCACTCTCCACACCACTGGCAAGATACACTACTGAATATATACAAAAGTATGTGGACACCCCTTCAAATTAGTGGATTTGGCTATTTCAGCCACACCTGTTGATGACAGATGTATAAAATTGAGTACACAGCCATGCAATCTCCAAAGACAAACATTGGTATCAGCATGGCCTTACTGAAGAGCTCAGTGACTTTCAACGTATCACTGTCATAGGATGCCACCTTTCCAACAAGTCAGTTTGTCACATTTTTTTGACCGAGCTGCCCCGGTCAACTGGAAATTCTGTTATTGTGAAGTGGAAACTCATCATCTTTCCTCGGTTGCAACACTTACTACCGGGTTCCAAACTGCCTCTGGAAGCAACGTCAGCACAAGAACTGTCCGTCGGGAGCTTCATGAAATGGGTTTCCAAGGCCGAGCAGCCGCACACAAGCCTGAGATCACCATGCGCAATGCCAAGCATCGGCTGGAGTGGTGTAAAACTCGCCACCATTGGACTCTGGAGCAGTGGAAACACGTTCTCTGGAGTGATGAATCACGCTTCATCATCTGGCAATCCGACAGACAAATCTGGGTTTGGCGGATGCCAGGAGAACGCTGCCTGCCCCAATGCATAGTGCCAACTGTCAAGTTTGGTGGAGGAGGAATAATGGTCTGGGGCTGTTTTTCATGGTTCAGGCTAAGCCCGTTAGTACCAGTGAAGGGGAATTTTAACGTTACAGCATACAATGACAGTCTAGATGATTCTGTACTTCCAACTTCGTGGCAACAGTTTGGGGAAGGCCCTTTCCTGTTTCAGCATGACAATGCCCCAGTACATGTAGCGTATGACTATTATATTTTAGTGGATGTTTTGGGAGATTTTTTTTTAAGGCTATATATGCCATATCTACTTCAACACATTTTACAAGGGGAAAATGTAGAAACATGTATGGGAAAACTGTATGGCCCTGTTGTATTTCTCAGGGCAAATGTGGCCTTTGCCTCCTGTGTATTAACTAGGTTGGTGGCACCTTAGTTGGGGAGAACGGGCTCGTAATAACAACTGGAGTGCTATCAAATACATCAAACACAGGGTCTCCAGGTGTTCGATGCCATTCCATTCACTCTGTTCCGGCCATTATTATGAGCCGTCCTCCCTTCAGCAGCCTCCTGTGACAGAATCCTTAGTAGGTGCAACAGTGAAAAAGGAGTCCTTGTTGATGAGAGACAAGGATTATTCCCAATCATGGTAGAGACCCCTGGTGTCCAACAGTGATACAGCACACTGACTGGGCCTCTAGGGCTGAAGAGGCCATTATTTCATCTCATGCTCTCCAATTAAAATCGCTTTCTGAAGTAAACAACTCCAAATCTGAGTCTTCGGTCATGTTCATTAGGCATGAAATGGAAGAAAACATACAAACAGGGAAGGACTCATTTTCAGTTGCAAAATGTTTTTCAATGTTTTCTGATGCGTGCCATAATGAACATGACCCAGCTGTCTTTTGCTTACCTGTGTGTATTCGTGTGTGTCGAACGAGCTGGCTGGGCTTTTTAAACGTCTTGCCACAGTGCTGACAGCTGTTGGTAAATCCACTGCGATCAATATTCTTCTTGTAGTTTCTGGAATTCGAGCTGAGTGGCCTGACGGAAAAAACAAGTGCCCGAGAAACAGAAATCAACGCAATGTGGACACAGTCTTTGGGTCAGGTTGTTCTTTTGAAACACAATTTAACTGCTGGTCCTCCAAACGAAAAATAGGAAACAGAAAGACACAGGGAGATAAGAGCACTCAGTACACTTAGTAATGTGTTGCTAAACAAGCACTTTGGACAACAGTATCAATAAACCTGAGACCCTCTGTGCTACTGTCCCCTCGCTCTCTAACCTCATCTTGATGTGGGTCTTGGTGTGCTCCTTGAGCTGGCCCGCCATCTTGAACTCCTTGCTGCAGGTCTTGCAGGTGTACACCTTGGCCCCAGACAGCTCTTTGCGGTGCTCCTCCAGATGCAGCATGAGCTGACTGTGGAGAATGAACTCGTCGCCACACTCTGTACAGATCAGATTCTAGAGGAGGAGAGGGGGAAAGAACAGAGGCGGAGAAAGAGACGAGAAGATGAGGTCACAGACAAGAGGAGGAGGACGGAGAAGGACCCCAATTCAGAAGACACGCATGATCGACTCATGCATGTGCTTTAGAAAGCTGTCACCTATATAAATTATTATAATTCGCTTTCTGAAGTAAACAACTCCAGATCTGAGTCTTCGGTCGTGTTCGGTCGTGCAAGACGTTTAAAAAGCCCAGCCAGCTCGGTCGTGTTCATTCGGCATGAAATGGAAGAAAACATACGAACAGGGAAGGACTCATTTTCAGTTGCAATATTATCATTATGAGGATGGTTGTGACCTGATGTGAAAAAGTCCACAGATATTTATTGATTAATTGAATTAATAAGATAATTAAAAGTATTAGCCACCAGCTACAAATTACATTTTAACCTTCGATAAACCATTTTCCCCAGCAGATAGAAGACAATCACATTTTTTTAATTACATGTTTGAATGAGTTCAATCATATTTTTTTATTTAACTAGGCAAGTCCGTTAAGAACAAATTCTTATTTACAATGACGGCCTACCGGGGAACAGTGGGTTAACTGCCTTGTTCAGGGGCAGAACGACAGATTTTTACCTTGTCAGCTCGGGGATTCGATCCAGCAACATTTCAGTTACTGGCCCAACGCTCTAACCACTAGGCTACCTGCCGCCCCATATCACTGATTGACTGACCTCCTCCTTCTCATGCAGCATGATATGGGACTTGAGACTGGCCACGCGGGAGAACTTCTTGTGGCACACCGGGCAGGTGGGGTTGGAGGTGGCGTGTGTGGACTTGTGGAGCGTGAGGTTGAACTCCACGTTAAACGTCTGGGCACACTGGTCGCACCGGTGAGGCTGGAAGGGAAAAAGAGAGAAAAGACAGTGAGTAAGTGAGCGAGTGTACGCAAGTGAGTGACTGTGTGGGCTGCAGGTAGCCTAGTGGTTATTAAGAGTGTTGGGCCAGTAACCGAAATGTCGCTGATTCGAATCACCAAAGCAGAGCAAGTGAAAAATCTGGCAATGTGCCTTTGCAAGGCACTTAACCCTTATTGATCCTGTATGTCACTCTGGATAGGACCGTCTGCTAAATGACTTAAACGTTTTTTTTTAAATGTGACTGAGTAACTGAGTCCTACAATAACAAATAGTCCAGACAGTATATTTTCTCTCCTGTTATAATTTTCAGGCAAATGTCAGTTGGTCTGCTTGGCTGAAGGTCTTATTTCCTGGGTATATTTTCTAATATATTTATTTCTTAAATAACTCTTGTCAGTTGCATTTGCTCTCTAGTGGCACTACATTTCCCTTATACACTGGGCTATTTGTCTAAAGAGGATGTTCCCTCTGTCTGTCTGACTGTTTGCTCACTGGCCTGCAAAGAGGCTCTCCCACTCTTGACGGCTGAATAATGAATAGTAAACACAAACTTAAATCTACTCGTACTGTATCTCTGTTGACAAGCTACAACTGTCGTCTGAGAACAACTCATCTGTGTGTCGGGCAGAAACATCAGTAAAAGGACTAGGCCTACATGCTGGTACTTTTTGGGGGTTCTTCACCTTCATCAACAATAGATGTAACATATATCTAGTGTTTTCACATCCGGAAAACCATTCATACATACACAAAATCAATCATGTGAATGAAGTACATGTCTATCCATATCAAATGAGATCATTAAGGTAGGTCTGTACTAGCCCGGTCCCAGATGGGTTTATGCTTTTGCTTACTCCACTGTCATTGTCAAGCTAAACATTGGCATGACAATTCCATAAGGCGTTGGCAAAAGAGCAGCAAGAGACTGGCACCCAGGCTAGGTCTGTCCAGCCTATGTCGTGTCAAACGGCCTCGTCTGGCCCTTTGCACTGTGCTTGCCTTGTCGTTGGCCTCATGGTCACGCTGGTGCCTCTGTAGCTGGCTCTCAGTAGTGAAGCTCTGAGAGCAGACAGTGCACTTGTTGTCCTTGGAATCCCCATGGCTGTAGTCCTGCTTGGCTCCAGATATACCCTCTGTTGACAGAAAGAGAGAGGGAGACAAAGACATTATATTACCATCATATTACCATGGTGCTCATAATTAGGTTACTTAAACGGTATCTGCAATTTCCCTAATGCTTTGGTCCACCAGCATATTTCCCAGCAGATTCAAGACAGTAAAATATTAGGTTTAGGGTTTGCAGGGTTCTCCCCGGGATTTTTTTTACAGGGTGGTGCTGCTAAGTCTGGCAACGGGAGGACCGGGGGGGGGGGACAGGATTTGAACACCTGCAACTGCCATGTCATGTAATCTAGAGAAAATAATGGCCTTATATGATAACAGTTTTAAAAATATATATTTAAATAGTGGTGCAGCCAGTCCACAAAGTGGCACAGCGCCTCTTACATTATTTGGGGAAAACCCTGGGTTTGTATACATCT
The DNA here is from genome assembly GCF_016432855.1 of Salvelinus namaycush. Classification (NCBI taxonomy): domain Eukaryota; kingdom Metazoa; phylum Chordata; class Actinopteri; order Salmoniformes; family Salmonidae; genus Salvelinus; species Salvelinus namaycush. The sequence continues at coordinate 429,576 of NC_052343.1, read as the reverse complement.
GTCAGTCTGATTGATGTGTGGAAAGGAGATATTTAGAACTAAACTAATCCAAATAAAAACCAGCCAGGCAATGGAATAGCCCTAATAAATCACATTTTATTGTAATTTTCATACTTAAACTAAAAAGAGGGTTAAGACACAGACACAGAGCATCCACCAATATGTTTTGGCCTATTATGCTAGCCTTTATCTGGTAGCCAAATCAGGTAATGGGCAGGCCAACATGGGGGAAACAGATACGAGCCTGTACCAAATCACTACCAACCCCTTCCTCTTGGTACCTAATCTTTCAATGTTTGCAAATCTGAAGGGTCTGGATAGGTAGCCTACGCAGTGCAGTGGTGATGCTAACCACCATAAATGATACAGCTGACCTTACAGATCTGCAAACATTGAAGGATTAAAGCCAGGGGCATGGGCTAGGGAGCAAATAGGGAGTTCAGTTTCAATAGTATGCACAATGCTCAAAATGATTTGTTCTTTAAGTCTATAAAATTAGTGAACACCAGGGGCCACATGAAATGTCAGGGGCCGAATTTGAATATCAGGGGGACTAGGAGTTATTTCTGGATTGGGCCTACTTTTTATGACAACTGTTTCACTCTCATAATTGTACTTCACTTGGTCATTTTGTATATATGTACAGGCCTGTATATTTTCTGTAACTACTACATGTGCCCAGTTCATTGATAGAAAATTAAGAGGTACACAAGTTGTTTTTGAAATAGGTCGCTGTAATTATATCCACAGCCATTGCACATGTTGCGTGTAATGGTTATATGGGCGGGTCATATGTCGTGGTGGTAGTAGGCTACAACATCACGTGACTCCCAAGTTTACTGTGACATGTTTGCGCATAAAAGGGTTCCCACCGCAATTGACCAAAGAAATATCCCACCTTGTCTAACATATTTTGTTTTGTCGATATTGATTTTGAACCATTTCATGTGACTGAAGGTACAAACTCTGCCTTCCTGGCATGCCCGGAGAGCAAATCAAATGCACTATAGGCCCAACGCTGACCAATCAGATGGCTAAGATTACAGTGTCTGCAGTAACATAGCAGGCATAAAAGTAAGCTACAGAAAACTCAATACTGTGAGATTTCAAAAACTTTTAAAGCCATTACTAGACTATCAACGAATACATCAAAGAGCTGCCATTTTTATGAGTGAGTCCTTGTTTTTACTCCGCACTGTCAAAAACTTTTATTCAACACTTTTATAAGCCATAAAATGTAGGTTCTTCCTACTTCCACTCACGCTACAACCAGCACTGAGTTGTAATGAGTAGGAAATTGTATCAATAGGCTTGCATTATTATTAGCAGCTTGGGTATTTAATTATTTTTCTATATCGAGGAATATTTCACTTTCTCTGTTCATAGGAGTAACATGAATTTGTGCATAAAGCAGACATAATGTGGTGCGACTTGAGTTTCACCATCAACTGGAAGAATGTCACTTTTTGGTCAGTGTCAGAGGTGGAAAGGGAGTGGAGGGACATTGAGAGGCAGACCCTCAGTCTTCTGCCCTCTCTCCACTGAGACTGACCAGATGCAGGCACCATCAGCCCAGTACAATAAAAAGCAAATTATTTAAATGTATGCTCACTCTGCTGTACCTCAGAAGTAATACAACAACTGACCCTTACCGGTGTGATCCTATAGCTTACCTCAAATTTTTTATATATATATATATTTTTTGAAATGGTCCAAACAACAATGCATTGGCAGGGCAATTCAAGCAATGCGGTGATAATGTATTGGGCCTATAGGCTAGGGCACAAACCTCATTGCTACAGTACTGTTTTTAATAGGCTAATGTTGCATAGGCTTGCTTTTTTAAGTCATGTTCAAAACATATCTGAGTGGTAGATCTCGCCTTGCATTTCGACACAGAAAAGGTTGGTGACCACTGCACTGAACAAACCCACTGAATATTCCTGGGGGGTAATCATCACTCAAAACATTTGAACGAAAACTAGCGTTTTTATTGGACAAGTTCAGCAAATAGGGATGGACCTAACTGAATCTGACCAATAGAAACGCTACATTTCTAGGGGTGATGATTACACACCCGATGGCCTAGCTGGTAGAACATACTTTACGCTAGCTAGTTCCTTGGACGAGTTAGTAGGCTGTCATAAAACCAGACATGGAAAAATGATCTGATACTATAGCTAGCTCTAACTAAGGTTACTACTCTTACGACACTAGCTAGCTAACTACCAATTGACTTAATTCTGGCATAGGGATATTCTTCGGGGGTTTTTTGTATTACAGATGTATCTCGCTGGCAACGCGTTAACTTAGTTAGCTATAGGATGTCAACAAACTTTAACTTAGCCACATGCATAAAACCCATTCTCTTCTGATCACTCGACTTGAGTTGGATGCTAACTAGCTAAACTAATGTTAGTTAACTAGAGTTAGGTAGTTAACAGTAGTAGTTATAACTCGCTGATGTGGCTATCGAGCTGCAGCGAACCGAGACTGGATGGTGAACACTCCACTTTCTTGATGGTTTGGAGTGACATCTAGCTAGCGGTCTTCTCGCACACAAATTAAAAACAAAGGCTAGCCTGTTAGCCAACTGCCTAGCACCAACATGCTAACACACGAGTCAGAAAAACATCGAACTAACGTTACTTAGCCAAATTCTCTATATTTGACAGGACTCTACGGGAACCACTGCCTCACTGAAGTGTAAATTAGACTGAATCTGGATAAGTAGAGCCACCGAAATGTTATTAATATCATTCCGCCTCAATCACTACTTTACAGTACAAAGCAATGGACACCCGGAATACTATATCCGGGGACTATATACACTATATTCAAGTGAGTTTATCTCAGCTACGCAGCAGCTTGTCCATTCATTACGAACTTGTGTAAACAGCATGGTTGCTGCCTTTTTTTATTCGTGATATTTTGGGACTGATTACCTGTTCCGTCGTTGGTTTTATCCCTCAGTTTGCGAGGCCGGCCCCGCGGCATAGTTCCAGGTTTCAGGGCGGGTGTACTGTGAACGATTTGGGTTTCAAAATGGCGACTGCCTCACGACGAGCACTTCTCGAACACATGAACTCTTCAGTGCGGTAGTAGTGCACGTCTAACTAGGCTACTTGTTGCGAGGCTCCGATGCATGGAGGAGGGAGACATCTAGCGTATATGGATATGCATTGTCTCAAGGAGGAGCAGGAGTGTCATCAAATTCTTAATAAGAATAGGGAATAAAGTCTACAGTTTTATAATTGTTAATATGCTTGATTACTTTTGTTTGTTATGGGAGAACGTGCTGCTCGGTTTCCTTTACTATAATAAAGATAAAGAAAAACAATTTTATCTCAATCTAATTGTGCTAATGGCAAAATGTCATATTCATAAATGTAAATTCACTAATAAAAAAACACTTCCGTGTTTTCTATAAGGAATTCGAGCAGTACATTAAGACCATTCAACATTCTTCTAATAAGAAAGCTGTAAAACAATCAATATGTGTGTTTCTTTTAAGGTCTTTGTATAATCTGTAATTTGTTGTATCCCCTAGCATATGTTATCATTGTCTATTTGTGTACTTCCTGTATGTTTACAGACTATTCTACATTATTTAAAAAAATAATAATAATAAAAAATAGACTGTAGAAGGAATGGGGAAAGTCATCGATCACGTGACACCATTCAAATCGAAATGAAATTGTATTTGTCACATGCAACTGGTGTATACTTTTCAAAGAAAAAAAAGAATAGGGTCTATTTTTTTTCCATGTCCAGTGACAGCATATAATTAGGACTTTTATAAAGTAGGCACGATTCCTGTTCAAAATCATGCAAGAAAAAGCAAGGATAGGCTACTATAGGATGGGGGGAAAGCAACATGAAGCATTAATACATGTATTAAGATGTATTATCCTCCTTTAGGCTAATGTGGTCTAGGCCTACCTGTTCCTGTGCCATGATTATGGCATTGGACATGTTATCCTCATAGGATTGTGGGCTACATAGTTTCCGTGATGCAGTGCATGTAAACTCAATTCAATTTTATGTGAAATGTGATGAGCTTTAGAACTAAAATGCATAGCCTATAGGCTTAATCTTCTCACTTTAATAAGGTAAACCCTGTTCACTGCATATACTGTATATAGAACACTGATATGCATCACTGACTGTACCCTAATGTGTGATGCAAAGATTTACCAAATATGATTGTGACCTTTCATGTATATAAGGCTATAAATTCGATCTGCTCTGATAATGAAGTGACAGATTCGCTCTGTCAAGCATGTCTCAGATAAACATATGGTCCTGCACATAAACTATTTGTCTTATCCTGGCATAGGTCTCATAGGTCTACTCTAAAATCTGTATGGCAAGTCTATCACTGCACAGAGGGAGGGAATCATCCCAGCAGACAGCATCCCTACACAGATGTTTGGGATCCTACCAACAGCCACCGTCCCTGGGAAGAGGGAAGGGATCCCCCAACAGCCACTGTCCCTGGGAAGAGGGAAGGGATCCCCCAACAAGCATTGTCCCTGTTCAGAGGGAAGGGATCCTTCCAGCAGCCAGCGTTGTCACTGCACAGAGGGAGGAGATCATCCCAACTGACAGCATCACTCCACAGAGGGAGACAGGCAACAAGCATCACTGTGCATAGTCCCTGTTAAGGAGGGGATTCTCCCAACAGGCATCGTCCCTGGTCAGAGGGAGAGGATCCTCCCAGCAGCCAGTATTCCTGTGCCGAGGGAGGGGATCCTCCATACAGACAGCATCACTGCAGAGGCAGGGAAACCTCCCAACATGCATCAACCCTGTGAAGAGGGAGGGGATCCTCCTAACTGGCAGTATCACTGCAGAGGGAGGAGATCCTCCCAGCAGCCAGCGTCCCCTGCGAAGAGGGAGGGGATCCCTTCAACAGGTATCATAAATCACCCACCTCCCATCATCACCATGGTATGACCAGCGTGTGATGCTGGAATGAATACTCCACATGGAGATTTCTATTCCAGGAGAAAAGGTTGTTTAATCTTGAGCTAACAGGCATTTTGCACTGTTTTGCAATGGCTATATTCAAATCAAATTGTATTGGTCACAAACACATGGCTAGCAGATGTTATTGCGAGTGTGGCGAAATGCTTGTGCTTCTAGTTCCGACAGTGCAGAAATATCTACAAATCTAAGTAACGGAATGGAATTAGAATATATACATATAAATATATGGATGAGCAATGACAGAGTGGCATAGGCAAGATGCAATAGATGGTATAAAATACAGTATATACATATGAGATGCAAGATAAGTAGACATTATTAAAGTGCCATTATTAAAGTGACTAGTGATCCATTTATTAAAGTGGCCAATGATTTTAAGTCTGTATGTAGGCAGCAGCCTCTCTGTGTTAGTGATAGCGGTTTAACAGTCTGATGGCCTTGAGATAGAAGCTGTTTTTCAGTCTCTCGGTCCCAGCTTTGATGCACCTGTACTGACCTCGCCTTCTGGATGGTAACAGGGTGAACAGGCAGTGGCTCGGCTGGTTGTTGTCCTTGATCTTTTTGGCCTTCCTGTGACATCGGGTGCTGTAGGTGTCCTGGAGGGCAGGTAGTTTGCCCCCGTGATGTGTTGTGCGGACCGCACCACCCTCTGGGCCTTACGGTTGTGGGCGGTGCAGTTTCCGTACCAGGCGGTGATGCAGTCCGACAGGATGCTCTCAGTTGTGCATCTGTAAAAGTTTGTGAGGGTTTTAGTTGACAAGCCAAATTTCCTCAGCCTCCTGAGGTTGAAGAGGCACTGCTGCGCCTTCTTCACCACACTGTCTGTGTGCACCATTTCAGTTTGTCCGTGATGTGTATGCCGAGGAACTTAAAACTTTCCACCTTCTCCAGTGCTGTCCCGTCGATGTGGATAGGGGGGTGCTCCCTCTGCTGTTTCCTGAAGTCCACGATCATCTCCTTTGTTTTGTTGACGTTGAGTGAGAGGTGTTTTGCTGACACCACACTCCGAGTGCCCTCACCTCCTCCCTGTAGGCTGTCTTGTCGTTTTTGGTACTCAAGCCTACTACTGTTGTGTCGTCCACAAACTTGATGTTTGAGTTGGAGGCGTGCATGGCCACGCAGTCATGGGTGAACAGGGAGCACAGGAGGAGGTTGAGCACGCACCGTTGTGGGGCCCGAGTGTTGAGGATCAGCAAAGTGGAGATGTTTTTTCCTATCTTCACCACCTGGGGGCGGTCCGTCAGGAAGTCCAGGACCCAATTGCACAGGCCGGGGTTGAGACCCAGGGCCTCTAGCTTAATGATGAGCTTGGAGGGTACTATGGTGTTGAAGCAATATTTTTAATAGTGTGGTGGCAGGTAGCCTAGCGGTTAAGCGCGTTGGGCCAGTAACCGAAAGGTCACTGGTTTGAATCCCCGAACCGACAAGGTGGAAAATCTGTTAATGTGACCTAGAGCAAGGCACTTCACCCTAATTGCTCTGGATAAGAGTGTCAGAGCCTTGGGAAACCTGCAAAATGTGTCCCCCCAGAAAGCTAGGTCTTTGACTTTCACCTGGAATTGTTTATTTATGTCTGAGAAAAAGAAACTTTTCAACCATATGGTCTAGTACATAATGAAAGCATAATAAACCATATACAGATATGATAATATGATTGTAAATTCATGACGTGAAAGACCAAGCCATTTCATACTTTATAATATGTCTATATATAGATCAGTTTTAGGAACATCTACCCCAAATATTAGGCTTTCCATTTTGAATCCACAGGTGACACCTTGTGTGACCATACGGTCTATGTGACCTGGCACAGTAAAATAGGTTTCAAAAGAAACTGGCTATAGGGGTATACTACAAAAGAAGCTAGATTTCCGCAGGCATTTATAAAGCTAGCCAGTTCATGTAGCTTCACATTCCCGCTCAGGCTTCATCTGCACTACAACTGTGGATATTGCTCGTCCGCCTGCCGCTTATAACTGTGCATGTGCATGCTGCACATGGCTGGTCGAACGCCGATCTCTGCCGTACACAATATAAATATAATTACTATTGTGACGCATAATTGCCATGGTTTACTGTTGTGATGCATAGTTGCCATGGTAATTTGCAATATTCAGTCAATGAGCATTATGGACTATGTACTAATACTACAGATTCAAAATTGGCCTACAAATGCTTACAACATTCTCATCATGACAGCATTATCTCCCAAAGCAACTACGGCATTCCAAACACAAAAATAATTGAAATATTCGGGTTTTTTTTATTTAACCTTCATTTTATCAGGGAGTCATACTGAGATCAAGGTCTCTTTTATAGATGCCCTGAAATAAATAAATTACAGAAAATACACACGTCAAAATATCAATGCAAAAAGAAAAACATGGTCATAAAAAACAAACACATTCATCAGTAATAAGGTCCTCAAATGTAAAAACATTTTGAAGATTGCTCCATAAATAAGGTGCAAGAAAACTACAAGCTGATTTTCCTAACTCAGTAGAGACCAAAGGAATTTCCAGAATTAGCTATCCCTGAGACGTTGTGTGGTAACTCCTACTGTATTTCCAAAGTTTAGTAATGACGAGTGGGATTTTGTAAAATGGCTTTATTTTAAACACAGCAATGTATCAGTGACATCAAAGAGGGCCAACCAACTTTCTGGTAGAGAATGCAGTGATGAGTACTAAAATTGTTGCCCGTAATAAAGCACAGTGTGCCATGATAAACTGCATCTAACGAAGTGGCAGCTGCATCTATATAGATGGTGTCGTCATTTTTATTTATTTAACTAGGCAAGTCAGTTAAGAACACATTCTTATTTTCAATGACAGCGTAGAAACGGTGGGTTAACTTGTTCAAGGACAGAACAACAGATTTTTACCTTGTCAGCTCAGGGATTCGATCTTGCAACCTTTTGTTACTAGTCCAACGCTCTAACCACTAGGCTACCTGCCACCCCAATAGTCTAGGACCGATAGGAACGTCGACTGAATAATCTGCTTTCAACTATTTATATTTCTATAGAAGCCCGTTTTTATTCTCAGCTTCTTAACTAACTTATCAATATGCTTTTCGTCTATCCAGACACCCAGATATTTGTAATCACAGACACAATCACAGACACAATCAATATGAACACCATCCAAAGTACATATGCTTAAATCATCAGACTTGTTTTTTGGTGCTCTAGAGAATAACATATACTTAGTTTCACCTGCACTCAGTACAAGTCCAGATTTCAATTTTTACAGACAAGTCAATGTTGTTAATGTAAACAGTAAAAAGTACAGGACCGAGAATCAACCCTTGAGGGACACCTTTCGTAATATCCTGGAAAGCTGATTTAATACCATCAGTAGCTGTTCTGTCTGTCAAAAACCTCTGAATAAGCAGTGAATGATCAACAGTATCAAAAGCCTTTGACAGGTCAATGAAGAGGGCAGCACAATGTTGCCTTTTATCCATACAGTTAACCACATCATGTATAGCCAGGGATGCAGCTATGAGTAGTGCTATGACCTGGTCTAAAACCGACTAATGTACATTTAGAATACTTTTCAAATATAAGAAAGATCTTAGCTAAGAATTAATCAAGAATTCTAATATTTTAGCTAGGCAAGATGGTTTAGAAATAGGCCAATTCATTATTTAGGTCACAAGGGTCACCACCTTTGTGAAGGGGGAGTACAAACCTTGAGGATAGTACCAGATATTATCATCAGATTAAAAATATGGGTTAATGATTCAGCAATCGGGGGGTTAATAGCTGCAGCAAAAATGGATCAAGCATATCATCTCCAGTGGATTTTTTTTACATCAGTCTTAAGCAAGGAATATAGCAAATCACAGATAGTAAATTGTTGAAATGAAAACAAAGATTCACTACAAGTTGACGGGTTAACCTTCAAGTCAGCTAGAGGCTGGCAGAGGGAAGAGCAGTTGATTGACTGACCAGGGTCAATTAAACCAAAGTTTACCTCAAATAAAAAGTTAATAAAAAATTATGATTAAAAGCATCACTTATCCCATTTTTCTCAGTTATGATGTCAGAGTCAGACAGAACTTGCTTAGGCAGGGAAAAAGAGTCATCTACGCCTCGGTACATTTACTGTTTTTCAAGATTTTAAAGGATCACCAGCAGAGTGAGAGATAGAGCTTTAAAAGTAGCTTGATTTAGCTTTCTTAATCAAGAGAGTAAATCTGTTTCTCAATTGTCTGAAAGATTGCCGGTCCACTACCGACCTACCTTTCTTTGCTTTGGTCCAGGCCTGATTTCTCCTCTGAATGAGCTCAGATAATTCCGAAGAAAACCAGGGTTTTGATCTATCTTTGACTCTGAATTGTTTAAATGAGGCATGTTTATCCGCCAGAGAAATACATATGGAGGATACATTTTCAAGAGCCAACTCAGGGTCAGGAATACAGGAGACAGTGGCTAAATCAGAGTAGAACATGTCATGTAAAAATCATTGAGCAAAAAACTTAAAATGTCTCTTCTTAATTAAACAAAGATGAGTATTTTGCTGTTTCCTATCTCTAATACATACTATGGGACAATGATCACCGAGATCATATACAAATACTCCACTAGACAAATATTTATGGGGGTTATTAGTAGGAATTAAATCAATCAATGAAGAGTTAACAGGGCTTTTCACATTTAGTTGTGTAGGTTTTGATATCAATTGAGTCAGATAGCATCCGCCATGGCAGTAGGGGGGGGGGGGGGGGGGGTGGTAAAGCCCAGCAACAAATACACTTGTATTTTGGTTTATGGACACAACCAGTAACTCAAATTTCTTGGGAACATAAATATTTAAAAATTGGGATGCCATGAAATTTGATTTGACATTTAAAACATTTTTTTTACTACCTTTATTAACTAGGTAAGTCATTTAAGAACAAATTCTTATTTACAATGATGGCCTACCAGAAGGCAAAAGGCATCCTGCGGGGACAGGGTCTGGTATTCAAAATAAAAAATAAAATAAAAATATAGGACAAAGCACACATCACGACAAGAGAGACACCATAACACTACATAAAGAGCGACCTAAGACAACAACATAGCATGGCAGCAACACAACATGGCAGCAGCACAACATGGTAGCAGCACAAAACATGGTACAAACATTATTGGGCACTGACAACAGCACAAAAGGCAAGAAAGTAGAGACAACAATACATCACGCGAAGCAGCCACAACTGTCAGTAAGAGCGTCCATGATTGAGTCTTTGAATGAAGAGATGGAGATAAAACGGTCCAGTTTGAGTGTTTGTCGCAGCTCGTTCCAGTCGCTGGCTGCAGCAAACTGAAAAGAGGAGCGACCCAGGGATGTGTGTGCTTTGAGGACCTTTAACAGAATGTGACTGTCAGAACGGGTGTTGTATGTTGTCACGCCCTGACCTTAGAGAGCTTTTTATGTCTCTATTTTGGTTTGGTCAGGGTGTGATTTGGGTGGGCATTCTATGTTCTATTTTCTATGTTTTTGTATTTCTTTGTTATGGCCGGGTATGGTTCTCAATCAGGGACAGCTGTCTATCGTTGTCTCTGATTGGGAATCATACTTAGGCTGCCTTTTTCCCTTTTGTGTTTGTGGGAAGTTGACTTTGTTAGTGGCACTTATGCCATGTAAGCTTCACGGTTGTTCTTTCGTTTCATGTTTTGTTGTCGACATTCTAATAAAAGGAAAATGTACGCTCACCACGCTGCACCTTGGTCTCCTTTCAACGACGGCCGTGACATATGTGGAGGATGAGGGCTGCAGTAGGTATCTCAGATAGGGGGGAGAGAGGCCTACGAGGGTTTTATAAATAAGCATCAACCGGTGGGTCTTGCGACGGGGAAACAGAGATGACCAGTTTACAGAGGAGTATAGAGTGCAGTGATGTGTCCTATAAGGAGCATTGGTGGCAAATCTGATAGCTGAATGGCAAAGAACATCTAGCCGCTCGAGAGCACCCTTACCTGACGATCTATAAATTACGGCCCAATAATCTAGCATGGGTAGGATGGTCATCTGAATCAGGGTTAGTTTGGCAGCTGTGGTGAAAGACGAGTGATTACGATAGAGGAAACCAAGTCTAGATTTAACCTTAGCCTGCAGCTTTGATATGTGCTGAGTTGAAGGGCAGCGTTTCGTCTAGCCATACTCCCAAGTACTTGTATGAGGTGACTACCTCAAACTCTAAACCCTCAGAGGTAGTAATCACACCGGTAAGGGGAGGGGCATTCTTCTTACCAAACCACATGACCTTTGTTTTGGAGGTGTTCAGAACAAGGTTAAGGGCAGAGAAAGCTTGTTGGACACTGAGAAAGCTTTGTTGTAGAGCATTTAACACAAAATCCGGGGAGAGGCCAGCTGAGTATAAGACTGTATCGTCTGCATATAAATGGATGAGAAAGCTTCCTACTGCTTGAGCTATGTTGTTGATTGAAATTGAGAAGAGTGTGGGGCTTAGGATCGAGCCTTGGGGTACTCCCTTGGTGACAGGTCGTGGCTGAGACAGAAGATGTTTTAACTTTATACACTGCACTCTTTGAGAGAGGTAATTAGCAAACAAGGTCAAAGACCCCTCAGAGACACCAATACTCCATAGCTGGCACACAAGAATGGAACGGTCTACCGTATCAAAAGCTTTGGCCAAGTGAATAACATTGCTTAGAATACATACAGTACCAGTCAAAAGTTTGGACACGCCTACTCATTCAAGGGGTTATCTTTATTTTTTACTATTTTCTACATTGTATAATAATAGTGAAGACATCAAATCTATGTAATAACACATATGGAATCATGTGGTAACCAAAAAAGTGTTAAACATATCAAAATATATTTTATATTTGAGATTCTTCAAAGTAGCCACCCTTTGCCTTGATGACAGCTTTCCACACTCTTGGCATTCTCTCAACCAGCATCTTGAGGTAGTCACCTGGAATGCATTTCAATTAACAGGTGTGCCTTGTTAAAGTTAATTTGTGGAATTTCTTTCCTTCTTAATGTGTTTGAGCCAATCAGCTGTGTTGTGACAAGGTAGGGGTGATATACAGAAGATAGCCATATTTGGTAAAAGACCAAGTCCATAGTACGGCAAAAAGAGCTCAAATAAGCAAAGCGAAACAACAGTCCATCATTACTTTAAGATATGAAGGTAAGTCAAAAAACTTTGAAACTGGCTCTCATGAGGACCACCACAGGAAAGCAAGATCCAGAGTTACCTTCTGCTGTAAATTATAAGTTCATTAGAGTTACCAGCCTCAGAAATTGCAGCCCAAATCATGCTTCACAGAGTTCAAGTAACAGACACGTCTCAACATCAACTGTTCAGAAGAGACTGTGTGAATCAAGCCTTCATGGTCGAATTACTGCAAAGAAACCACTACTAAAGGACACCAATAAGAAGATGAGACTTGCTTGGGCCAAGAAACACGAACAATGGACATTAGACCGGTGTAAATCTATCCTTTGGTCTAATGAGTCCAAATTTGAGATTTTGGGTTCTATCTGCAGTGTCTTTGTGAGATGCAATGTAGGTGAACAGATGCATTTTTTTTTGCATGTGTAGTTCCCACCGTGAAGCATGGAAGAGGAGTTGTGATGGTGTGGGGGTGCTTTGCTGGTGACATTGTCTGTGATGTATTTAGAATTCAAGGCACACTTAACCAGCATGGCTACCACAGCATTCTGCAGCAATAGGCCATCCCATCTGGTTTGCGCTTAATGGGACGATCATTTGTTTTTCAACAGGACAATGACCCAAAACACACCTCCAGGCTGTGTAAGGGCTATTTGACCAATAAAAGTGATGGAGTGGCCTCCACAACCACCCAAGCTCACCCCTATCGAGAGAGTTTGGGAAGAGTTGGACGGCAGAGTGAAGATAAAGCAGCCAAAAATGGCTCAGCATATGTGGGAACTCCTTCAAGACTGTTGGAAAAGCATTTCTCATGAAGCTGGTTGAGATAATGCCAAGAATGTGCAAAGATGTAATCTAGGCAAAGGGTGGCTACATTGAAGAATCTTTTTTGGTTACTACATGATTCCATATGTGTTATTTAATAGTTTTGATGTCTTCACTGTTATTCTACAATGTAGAAAATAATACAAATAAAGAAAAGCCCTGGAATGAGTAGGTGTGTCCAAACTTTTGACCGGTACTGTATATACAGTATTTCATGAACATATTGCAAATATATTTCAATGTATTTTGAATTTACCACCCTACATTTAAAAATATAATGTAGCTTATTATTTAATTAATCTTACAGTAGGGGTACAATTCACTCTGAGTAATTAGTCTCTCTCTATGTTTCGTGCTGTGCTTGTACTGGAGCAGTAAAAGACCCTTTGTTTTCATGTGACCCTTGCCCTTTCCCTCACCCTGAGGTCACACAGCACCTCTATATCCATCACTATGCAAGAACTAAGCACTTCTGGTGGACCCACGCGTGTATGCACTCCAGATTGCATAAACCTACACATACACATACACCCTCAACACACACACACACAGATACAGTATCTTGGGTTGGTTTTGGTGTGTGAAAAAGGTAAATAAATCGACCAGTAGAGGACAGCAGTGACTTGTGAATTCTTGCCATAGTTGCTACAGAAGCGATAATCTGCAAATTGTCAATAGGCTGCCATTGCTGCTAAAATAAGATATGGTCCATTGAGATCAGTTGTTCAGCCTAGAGAGGCAATCTCAACTTCCTGAATCTTGCAAAAATGAAGAGTTGTCGGTCCTCACCTCCTCGATAACCTCCTTTTGGCGAGGAAAGACAAGTATATCCTACCTGAGTACTTCGCAGAAGACTTTTGAAACTTGCCATAGCCCCTTAGAATCAGCTATTGTTTTCTGGAAAGAGGAAAATATGCAAACATTTAAAAACAATATGTTACTTATCCTTTTATCTATACTTCACAACTAGCTACATTTGTTTTTTTCACTTCATACATTTACATTGGGATTCCACACTGTACACTTAATTTGCCTGTTAACGCGCGATTGGACGAGAGACTCATTTCATACAAGCGCATGTTCGTCCACTCCTTGCCGCCTCTCCCCGATTACCTTTGACCTTTATCCAAAGGAGGCCAGAGAGGAAGGAGGAGTGCTGCCACAGGAGGTGAGCAAGTCTAATTGAGAAAAGGCCCATTACAATCCTCTGCTTTGTCACTCCTGCTCAAAGGGAGAGTCACCTGAATGTTAAATGTTTGTCCTTGGCAGTGAATGACCCGTGACAGGTATTAATAACGAAGCTTTCATACACTGACAATGACAGGAAGTTGAGAGAATTGATGTTTGTGATTCAGTGTGACAAACATAATGACTCTGTCTGTGGAATCAAGCCCATTATAGCCGAGCTGGCAGAGAGAGAGCGAGAGGAGCCTCACAGCCATATGAACACAAAGGAGAGGAGGAAGCATGGGGAGAGAGAGTGAAAAGGAAACTCTGCTTGTATGCCATAGCCTTTGAGTGCTTGTTGATAATATGATGCTGTGGGTTTGCATGGCAATTATCTTACATTATCAATGTAACCACATGTATAAATGTGGACATGAAAGTAACTCTCTACATAAAACCAAGTTATGTGTTTACATGTACTTTACATCTCTGTTATGCATAGTCATTGGAATGCAGTGTGGCTCACAGTTTATTTCTGGTTAGAGGAAGCCACACTCTCGACTCTGACCGAAGAAGAGGTCCATGTTCATTGTGTTGGAAAATCTGATCCTGCCAGCTGAGCTACACTCTCAGAAAAAAGCTTTCCAAAAGGGTTCTTTTGCTGTCCCCATAGAACCCTTTTTGGTTCCAGGTAAAACCATTTTTGTATCCTGGTAGAACCCTTTTGGGTTCCATGTAGAACCCTCTGTGGAAAGGGTTCTTCATGGAACCCAAAATGGTTCTACTTGGAACCAGAAAGGGTTCTTCAAATGGGTTTTCCTATGGGGACAGCTCTCTAGAACTCTTTTAGGTTCTAGATAGCCCCATTGTTTCTAAGAGTTTATTCTGCCTGTCCCCCAAGTGGTTCGCCGGGACCACTGACCTGAGTGGTGAAAACAAAACCCAGGACATCACACTGACCTTGAGGGATCCTTAACGCCCCTGTTTTTCTCTCCTTTCTTACCCAGCAGTCTGTTTCTCTCTCCATGGGGAAGAGGAGAGTGATCAATCATGAAGATTGTCATTGCCAATGGCAGGGTGATTGTAAAGCCCAACTCTCTGTTAGAGAGGGACACTGCAAGAACGCTGAGGAAACGTGATGAGAACGTTGTGATAACCTCATCCCTACCCCAGTCCAAAGCTTTCCCACTAACAAATTTCACCGCTTACACTGACATCAAAGATACTGAGTGTGTGTCACTGCAGACATTGAGTCAGACTTGAAAATAGAGAGCTAATACTCTTCATTGTCCTGTCTGTACTGGACATGTGCTTGTGGTGTGTGATGTATTGGTGTTTGGATTGTCTATATTTAGGCTCAGTGGCATGTACTCATGGATGCCAAGGGAAGCCAGGCTTCCCCCCCAAAATTGACCGATAATAAAAAATTAAAAACATATAAAATAACTTATCTCTTTGTGTTTCATCATTTTACTTCAATTCGCAAGAGCTTGAGTGAATCCCACCGGAGAAAGCATATGAGCGAGTAAAACAGCGCCCCTCTTTCTTAGTATGTGAAGCCCAAGCCCATCTATCTAATGCTGTCTGGTCAAAAAGAGTATGACATTGTTGCCGCCCATAGCATTGAATGCAAGGGAAGCCAGCGAGCATTTGGCCTCCCTTGATGACGTTTTAAAAATAAAATAATAGCCAATCAGCGTTGAGCTAAACTGAGTGAGCTCAACTGTGAATGGTCCTGGCACACCAAAAAAAAGCAGAACGTAATTTACAGAAAAAACTGTGACAGAAAAAACTGTTGCATCTCGTTGAGTTGTTGTCCTCCAGTGGCTAGCTAGCTAACTAAAACTTTCCCTTTCCTAAATTAACCATGAATGGAGTGGTTTGGACTTGTGGTTTTACTTAATTCTCTCTAAAGGGCAATGATTATAACGACGATTCTGATCCAACCATAAATTCAAACATTGTGCCCCTGGTCTGAAAGGATGGAAGTTCAATATGTAGCTAGATGTATTAGGCTAATGTTAACTGGCTAGCCTGGCTCATCGTTGCCCATGAAAGTAAGTTATAGTGAGCAAGCATTTTAGCCAGGTAGTGTAGGACAACAAAAACTAAAAGCGTGCACTGTATAACAGAGTCATAGACCATTTCGGCAACATGGAAGAGAGGAGGATGTCATTGGCATTTCTCTACAAGTAGGGTGAGTCAACATGTTTTTTTTTTTACTTGCAAGTACACGCAAGCACACACACGTTACGGTAGTTCATCGTATCCAATGATGACTTCCACTTCTGAGTTAACGGGGAATTCTTTGGTGACTGTAGAGTCCAATCCGAGATTCACAAACTTTATTGCAGGTGGGGCATATGCAGTCTGTGTTGGCGGGGGCAGGTGTGGTTGTATGTCTTCTGAACTGTTTTTGCTGTTTCTTTGTGCTCCTCTCCTCCCACCTCTGCACACTGCTCTGGCAGAGCTGCCGCCAGGTGGAAAGTTTGGCAGCAGAATCCTCCAGGTCTGTGGGATTGATGTTGCACTTCTTCAGCGACGTTTTCATCTGCCCCCTTGCAGACCGCCGACCCAGGTGTAGGTGGCCTAACAGGATCTTCTGCTGCAAGCGCTCCTGAGACATTCTAATGACATGCCCAAGCCAGCGCAGTTGGTGTTGGGTGACCATGGCCTTCATACTCTTGCAGTTGGTCTTAGCAAGTATTTCTGCTCCCCAGGTATTTGAATGATGGGACTATTGCCAGTGATTTGTGTTCAATGGTGAAGACAGGCATGGTGGGTGGAGGGCTGGATCTCCATTGGCAGACCACCTCTGTCTTGGTGGTGTTGATAGACAGTCCCATCCTGCTATAGACCCTCACAGCCACAACAAGGACGGACTGAAGGTCTTCTGGAGTGTGGGCCACAAGAGCACAGTCATCAGCATACTGCAGCTCAAGAACCGCTTTGCCAAAACCTTGGTGGTTTCTTGGAGCCTCCTGATGTTGAATAGATTTCCATCCAGCTTGAAGTCCACCGCAACAAGGATCTTGCTGTCCTCAAGATCCTTGTGGGGAAGCTGGGTGACACATAGGAGGAAGATTTTAAATGGTACAGGTGCCAGCACACACCCCTGCCTCCGATGCTTATGCCAAAGGGCACTGACTCCTGCCCTCCTATGGCCACCGAGCCATCATTCCATTATGGAACTTTGTCTGGACAGACAAATTTGAGTAGACACACACACACACACACACTTGCCTAGTTAAATAAAGGTAATAAAATAAAAAACACACAGCCAGATCATATTTAGCTTACGTTGATTGGCCTAAATTGTTTTTGGTATCTTTTAGTTTTGTCAGTGTATTAGACTAAGCGTAGGTGATTTGATGATGTTGAAATGTTGAAGTTGAAATGGCGCTGGAATAGTGGAGGCAGCTCCTGTTTTCTTTGTGACTTGCGGTAACTCTCTGTGGTTCTAAATCAAGAGTTGTTTAGTAGTCTGAAAATGTCAGAAACATTACCTTGCTTGACCATGCTGTAGGTCATGTAACTGTTTGTTATATGCAATATGGTCTGTGGACTTCACCGGACAGATGTTGCTCTCCGGTTTTGTGATGAACCAGAGCTGTGGCTGAATTTATTCTGCCGCTGTGTCTTCTCATTGTCTACGACATTTAGGCCTGTATACCACGGTCGCAAGGAATATGAATTAACAAGCTATAGAGCAAACAACGTAAAATGTATTTTTCTCCCCTGGCTTTACCCATGCACAGCTACTGTTTAGGCTAACACCAGAAAGAGCAGTAATGGTTAGGTCTACATAATGTTGTGATGACCTGAATATCCATGAGTTATGTAAATAATAAGAAAACAAAAATATGAGTTTGGTCAAAATGAATGTTGTTTACTGAGGGGGTATTATTCATCATGGGGCGACGTACAATTTGCCCAGCATCGTCCAGGTTAGGGGAGGGTTTGGCCGGCAGGGATGTCATTGTCACATTGCGCACAAGCGACTCCTGTGGCGGGTCGGGCGCAGTGCACGCTGACACGGTTGCCAGGTACACCGTGTTTCCTCCGACACATTGGTGTGGCTGGCTTCCGGGTTAAGTGGGCATTGTGTCAAGAAGCAGTGCGGCTTGGTTGGGTTGTGTTTCGGAGGACGCATGGCTCTCGACCTTCGCCTCTCCCGAGTCCGTACGGGAGTTGCAGCGATGAGACAAGACTGCAACTACCAATTGAATACCACAAAATTGGGGAGAAAACGGGGTAATGAAAAATGTAAATATATATATATTATCAAACCTACTCTGCGTTTTGTCCATTAGTGAGACTTGGCATAATTATATGGATTATACGTGATGTGTGACAGGTATAGAGATGAGTCGACGACATCTGGTATGACCTTGTACTGACTACGTTACCCATCCTGCCCATACATCATGTCCCAGGTGTGGTAACCACAGTGATGTGTCCTCTCTGCTGTCAGAGAGGGGCAACTGGATCTATGAACCCAATCATTCTTAGGCATCATGGAAATAACATCTGACAGGGTGGCTCAGTTCTCGCTATGGGCATTCCTCCCCTGTGGCCCCTCGACAGGGGACAGAGGAAGCACAGCCATGCGCTCTCAGCGCCTCTCAGCGTCTCTATCTACCTCCCCTGTGAAATGGTACAACTGAAATTATTTCTGGAAAAATAAAGTAATTCAACTCAGGGATTCTTGAGTGCGTTACTGTGAACTGGACATTCCAAATAAGCATCACATTTTCCCACAGGGCATGTATGATTACTAATATTATTGCAATCAATAAATAGTTATTTATTTTGAATTTAAATTGAATTGATATATGTAGGCTGATAAATGTGGGTATTAGGTAAAATATTAGATAATAGGTCAACTAAACAAAAGGACTCGAATCAATTTTGCTTGTTTTATTTTTATTTTTTTATTGTATCTTCATATTTCTACATTGTCTTGTATTTTTTTTTTTTATATTAAGTTAGGTTATTCCACTTAATATGCAGCAACTTGTGAGTCAAATGCACGAGATATCTATTCTACATGACACTTGGGAGCCCTTTCCTGTGTCTGACAACATAGACCTCTCTTTCTCTCTCTCTATCTCTCTTTCTGTCTTTCTTTCTTCCTCTCTTCCTCTCTCTCTCTCTCTCACACACACACGTCTTGGACACACACGTCTTGTTTTTTCATTTCTCATCTCTTATTTGGCTGATATCAAATAGTGTCTGCCAGCTTGCATAGCAGGGTGTATAGAGTCCATTTGTATGTGCCATTAAAGGTCTGCTCTACCTGCCTTGAAGAAATGACACATCTGTCAATAGGCGAATAGGTTTCATACTACGCGAAAGGGGCATTGCATTGCTCTCTCCTGTAGAAAGATGTGGATTTATTTGACAAATAGACTGGTATTACAAACTACTTGGGCTCTTTCAACATGCTTCCAAATGATTGCAATGAGCTTCAGACTATGACTGCATGTTGAACATAGCCAGTAGAGGAAAACAAGCTAGCAGAAAGGAAATGGCCTCTTTGTTATGGCGGAGTTGTTATGGAAGGGACCGTCGCCTTGTGAACAACAGAACAGAGAGAGGTAAGGGAGTTTTCCCTGCAGTTCTACCATCCAGCCTCCCTGTGGGTTTTCGAACGAGAAGCGGTCGGGAGAGAGACCGTGGGGAAGAGAGAAAACAACGGACGAACAAACAAACCGACGCGACCAATTAACACCATTTCATCACACGTTTTAGAGCAGAAAAACGTGAGTTGCTATGACGTGTTCTCTCAAACGTGCTTCCATAGGCGACACATTATATAGCACTGTTGAAGTGTTTTGCGATCAATAATAATAATGCTCGGCTGTCCATCTTGGGAGAGGAGACACACGAGTAACACACCGGAGGCATCATCCTTCGTTTTCATATCATCCTGAAGGTCACTGAAGCGGTGTGCGTGTCTGCAGTACAGGAAGTAAATAAAAGAGATGCTGGATTCACTCCTCTCTTTTATAGAGCACTTGGATAATAGATTTTAACGGTCCTCTTTCAGATAATGTGATGTATGCCCATGTATGCATTTGTGTAGGCCAAGAATGTGTTTGCCCTCCTTTATTTGTTCACCTATTTCTATGTTGTACAAATTATAATGCTGTAAATCTGCACAAGCCTGATCACTGGGTCAGCTTTAGGTTGAAGGCTACTATCTTAATTCATTCATGTTTTCCTGATTCACGGACGGACGGACGGACGGACGGACGGACGGACGGACGGACGGACGGACGGACGGACGGACGGACGGACGGACGGACAGACAGACAGACAGACAGACAGACAGACAGACAGACAGACAGACAGACAGACAGACAGACAGACAGACAGACAGACAGACAGACAGACAGACAGACAGACAGACAGACTACTAATGCTAATCCTCTCAGGATGACACATATAGATAATTGCCCCCCGACCGCATGAAGCCATGGCCACATGACAGACCAGGTCAATTAGACACCCATTAAGGGCTGGTCCCAGAACAGCGGTAAGGACTTCCTGATGTCTTGTTTTTCTCTGCATGGTGCTGCAAACCAAATCCATCTTCTCCCTCACCCTAACCTAATTACAGGTATAGATAGTCTGGGCGAGATGAAAAGCTGGAAGACGCTTTGATGGATGGTAAGGCCTCTGCAAAGAGAACAAACAGGTCATTAACATGACAATGGGGATGATGCAATGGCCTCATACAAAAGACACGGGAGAGCAGAGGTGGGGGAGAGAAGAAAGAGAGCGAAAAGCAAACTAGCCGGAGTCGTGAGAGACCAGCAGTGAATAAACTTTGAAGCCCGGGGGAAACAGAAATACATAATTTCAATAGAACGGTAGTGGAGTGGTGGTAGTGTGGAGTGAGAGAGAACACCTCCACTCCCTCCTCACATAGGTTCTCCCAGCCCTGTTTTCTTTAAGGGATTTTAGCGTGAGCTCTGGCTTAATGGGGATGTTGGAAGCAGGCAGTAGGGAGGGAATAAATTATCTATCCCTTGACAAAGTATACCTCCTTAATATTGCATGAGACCGTATTTTGAGGTAAATCACGAAAGCACGGGGCTGTTGCATGACAGTTGTACCCGTTTCAAATGTCACATCTGTAGCAGCAGAAGTAGCGCTCATCCTGTACAGAAGATTCAGTTCAGTTTGTGCCTTGGAGTGTGAACAGTGTCAATATGCAGTGTGGCTATCGAGTAAATACATATAGGGGTATTTTTGCCCCTCCTCTCGCTCGCTCTCTCTCTCTCTCTCTCTCTCTCTCTCTCTCTCTCTCTCTCTCTCTCTCTCTCTCTCTCTCTCTCTCTCTCTCTCTCTCTCTCTCTCTTTTCATAAACGAAGTGCTAAACAGCTTCCTGTATGCAATGGAAAAGTACAATTCTGACTGATTTCTGACTATTGTTTGCGTTGATGGAAGATTAAATGAACGTATCCAAAGACATGTCATGTCCAAAGACATGTCATGAACTAAAATAAGGAGTCGAACAATAAAATGTCGGAATTCTTACAATTCAAACACAACATTGTAAAACATGTTGAATATTGATCCATATTATCATCATTGCAAATCTCTATTCTCCAATTGGCAATCGCCTTGATTGTATTCAGAGCCCAAACATGTCATGGTTCAACACACTAAGTCAAAGCATGCCATAAACCCAGTTTGATAACACATCACATGACTGAAAGCCTCCATTAATTCCAATTCTACGACAGAAATATTCCTGTGGGATTATTCTGTTGACAAGACGCCTTTGTTTTGGATTTTAATCCACTAAACTCTCTGGTCTCTAATTATTTCACAGCTTTGGTAGCCATAGTAATGTAAGTGTAACCCCTAAAAGACACCATTTCTTTTATATCTGATCTCAATTTCCCCTCCCGTGCATTTTCACAGAAGTACTGTTTTTATTATTTGGTTTAAATAAAAATATGGTTAGGAAACCACATTGATTGGTGTTTAGCTAAGATCAAAATGAGTTCGGTTGTCATTGACAACATGTTTAGGCTACACGCAAACATGTTATCTACTTTGAATAAGCTCTCGCTGAATTAGGCTAGATCGGCAGGTAGCCAAGTGGGTAGAGCATTGGGCCACTTACCGAAAGGTTGCTAGATCGAATCCCCGAGCTGACAAGGTAAAAATCTGTCGTTCTGCCCCTGAACAAGGCAGTTAACCCACTGTTCCTAAGCCGTCATTGTAAATAAGAATTGGTTCTTAACTGACTTGCCTCGTTAAATAAAATAAAAGATTGAGTACCATCAATATTTAATATGACTCCTATTATGAATTAAGTTTGCTACAAGCTTTGGGAAAACTACTGCCTCCAATGAAGAGGTCCGTGTCATAATTCTAAAAGTGATTTACAGATGGCAGGCATGCGGAGCAGTTCTTGGAAGATGGGAGGGAGGTTTTGAGACAGAACAGACAAGATCAAGGCTATTGTTGTGTGTCCCCAGCCCAGAGAGAAGGAGGATGAGACACCCTGCTGTGACCAATCCCTCCTCATTAGATAAGGACTTATTATAAACCAGAGGATGTGATCGTTCCTTTTTAAAGGACTGTTTCAAAGCATATCATAGGACTGCCCACGGGTGATGGGAGGCGGTGGTGACGATGACGACGATCGACGGGCACATTGAATGAGTGGACTGTAAAAGCATAAAACGTTTTAAAAGAACATGTAATTTCCAATATCCATTGTGTCAACCGTGTTGCATCCTATTGTTAATATGCATTGCCTTTTATTAAAACGAGTATAAAACTATTCCACTGTCCCATGCCTTGAAATGTCCTCTAAATGTAACCAAAGGTGCATATCAACTCCATGACATACCCTATAACTACACGCCGACACAAATACTTTGACGGAGGACGTTTACTTTGTTTTCTCTCCTGTGGAAGTTTAACATATGTTGTTCTACACTTGTTTATTGTATTTCAGGGTGCAGAGAGTGTGTTTCGTCAAGCACTCGAACAAAGATGAGAGGAGAAAACAGAGGAAGAGGGAGGAGGGAGAATCTAAAACCACCCATCCCCCCTCTCACAGAAAGCAGTAGCTCCATGATTTCCTCCTTCACCTTCTGGTGTTGGCGCTGTTCTTTTCTTTCTTCTTTCTCTCCCTCTTTCTTTTTCTGAAATACTTCCGTCTGAGCCTCTCGCACTTCAGGCTACTGCTGCTTCAACTACGAGTTGAGTTGCCCTGATGTGAAATCAACTCAGTCCAGGGGAAGAAGGCAACAGGTTTCCCAAAAAAAGAAAGAGTCCTTTGATCATTCATACATATCACATAACATTGTAGATGGAGTCGCTAAATTCTGAAATGTGCTTGTATCTCACTCCTAAAGCTAGAAACATTTTCTCATTCCCTTGTCGGATGATACTATATATCTCAAAGTCAGCTGGGCTTCTGTTGGCTTCAGCTATTATTGTCTGGAGTGAGTGAGTTCTTTTGTGTGTGCATGTGTCCATTTGGGGGAGGGGTAGTGTGTTGAGGAATAGGAGATTGGGGATTCCAGTTCCTCTATTTTTTTGTCAAACTCACTAAACTGAAGCGTTTGTCTAATTACAAGACGGGTTGAGCACTCAGCCCTACACAAACAACAGCTGTCTCTGACACACACACACACGCGCGCGCGAACACAAACGCGTGTGCACACACACGCACACAAGCACGCACACACACAGCACTTACTTAGATGTAATTAGTGTGATCAAGATGAGTGAAGAGACAAAGAGATAAGCAATAGATCTACACTGAGCCTGTGAATTTCCTAGTATGTGTTATACTGGTCTTGCAATATAATTGTACTTGGAAACTTCAATTCTACAGTCACCTACAAGCAAGGCATTGGATTGATATTATTTTGTGACACATTTATGTTAAAGAATGCGTGCTTAGGTTGCGTTATGTGTCGACTGAGGATATCTCAGCCAGCAGTGTGCTGGCTGGAGAGCCCAGTCAATAGGGCTACGAGAACCCTAATTCCAGACGGTGGTGTGCATCAAGACCTTCAGGGCAAGGAGCTGCCGAGATGGTCGAGTAAAAGGTGATCAAATCAAAAATCAAATCAAACGTTATTTGTCACATGCTTCTTACACAGCAGGTGTGGTCTAACAGTGGAATGCTTACTTATTCCCAACAATGCAGAGAGAAAGAAAATAGAGAAATAATAGAAAAGTAATAACATATAATAATAAATACACAATGAGTAACGATAACTTGGCTATACTATATACGAGGTACCAGTACCGAGTCGATGTGCAGGGGTACGAGGTAATTGAGGTTGATATGTACAATACATATAACTAGGAATAGAGTGACTAGATATTTACGTGGACTAACTATTTAGCAGTCTTATGGATTATGGCTTGGGGGTAGAAGCTGTTCAGGGTCCTGTTGGTTCCAGGCTTGGTGCATCGGTACCGCTTGCCGTGCGGTAACAGAGAGAACAGTCTATGACTTGGGTGACTGGAGTCTTTGACAATTTTTAGGGCATTCCTCGGACACTGCCTGGTATAGAGGTCCTGGATGGCAGGGAGCTTGGCCCCAGTGATGCACTGTGCCGTACGCACTACCCTTTGACAAGGTAAGACACTAATCCATGCTTTGGTTTTGTTAACCTGGCCACTATACTTAAAAGCTAACTTTTTAGCATTTCAAAACCAATACAACTCAATATCCCCCACATTAGCATTCTTTGAGCTTCATATCCCAATCATCTTAAAGTTACTATACCCCTAAATGCATAAGTGCATATTATGCATTATTTAGTCACTATGAATAGCATCAAATACACTATATATACAAAAGTATGTGGACACCCCTTCAAATGAGTGGATTTGGCTATTTCAGCCACACCTGTTGCTGGGGAAGGCCCTTGCCTGTTTCAGCATGACAATGCCCCTGTGCACAAAGCGAGGTCCATACAGAAATAGTTTGGAAGAACTTGACTGGCCTGCACAGAGGCCTGACCTCAACCCCATCGGACACCTTTGCGATGAATTTGAACACCGACTGCGAGCCAGGCCTAATCCCCAACATCAGTGGCTGACCACACTAATGCTCTTGCGGCTGAATGGAAGCAAGTCCCCGCAGCAATGTTCCAACATCTAGTGGAATGCCTTCCCAGAAGAGTGGAGCCTGTTATGGCAGCAAAGGGCTGGGGGGGGGGCAACTCCATATTAATGCCCGTGATTTTGGAATGAGATGTTCGACGAGCTGTCTATGGTCTATTCAACTATTTGTCAACAAATAAAAGTCCTGTCTTAATACATTCAAACAGCTAAAAATAACCCTGCTAGAGGCAAGCCCAGCCCTGTATTTAAAAGACACTGATGAGAGGGGAGAGTGCATCCTTCCTGTCTCCTCCATATAATGTGTCCTCAGTTACATATGATGAGGCCATCATTGAAAGAGAAACCATGCATGGCAAGGAATGAGAAAGGACTTCCTGCCTCGGTGCTCCGAAACAGGATATGTATACAATGTATTCAGTAAGCTGTAAAGGTAGGGTACGATGATAATGTGCAGTTCAAACCTCCTCAGCTCAGGAATCATATTATCCTCTTAGTTGTGTATTTTTGTCCATGCCATCCTGGCAGCTTACTGTATAAAACACATACATTCACGTCACGGGACTCTTGATGTTTTGTGTTTGTTCTTTGTTCTCGCAGCACCTTGGTCTGTGTGCATGCTTCTCTTACGTTGAATGATCTCGTTTTTCTATGTGTGTGGGGGGGGGGGGGGGTACAGGGGTTTTGATGAAGGGAGTATAGTGTGTGTGTGCATGTGTGCGTGTGCCTGCGTACGTGCATGTGTGTGTGTGCCTGCATGCGTGCATGTGTGTCTATCTGCATGAGTGAGTGTGTGCCTGCATGCAAGTTGGCGTGCATGTGTATGTCGAGGAGAATGGGTTTCAGACAGTGATCATTCTGGTGAAGAGAGGCAGAGGAGGGGTGGGTGGAGGAAGGAGAGCTGAAGAAGACAATCTCAGTGCTGCAGCAGCATCACTGTGTGCTGTATCCATCAGTCACTGCTGTTTAAAATGCACTGCCAGAGACACACACACACAGCCCCCACAGGAAATGGGTTCACTTCCTGGGTTGGCTGCTGGCTGCGCAGGAGTCCACTTTCTCATCCAAGATAGGATTAGCATGATATTACATGATTACACCACATGATTGTATTAGCGGAGGAGGATGCAACCTGGGACTTCCCAATCAATTGCCTTATTCCCTATCTGAGGCAAGACTTGTCAACACAATCACACACCCGATAAACAATGACAGGCGTCTATTCATTTTACACAGCAACAAGGATCTGTATCAATATCCACTTCAATAGTCAAATGCAGATGAGACCAACGTGTAATGCCTAGATGTCAAGTCAAGTCACATTTTATTACCGGTGCATTTCACATCTCAACACATTCTTACAGAAGAACAGCATTTTGAGGTTTGTGTGACGTCGCGTGGGGTTCACGACCTACTCGGGTTGCTTACCTGTTCTGTTGGCATTGATAGCAGGGGTTGTTGGGATGTAATGCTTCGTGTTGCACGTCAAGGCCTGTGGTCGGATATATTACCCGGTCCTGAACGACGTGGCTAAAATAGCATGATCAATGGCGGGGGCGGATCCCCTCTCTAAGGCCACAGTGGAACTTGATAAGAGGGAAAATCAAACAGTGCTTTTAAAAAGACAGCGAGGGGGAGGACAGAAACAGCGAGAGAGGGGGGGGGGGAGAGAGAGAGCGAGAGAGAGAGAGGGAGGGGAGAGAGACAGAGAGAGAGAGTGGGGAGGAGAGCACGTTAAGGAAACTGATAAAAAATCACAAAGGATAGAGGATAGAAAACAGAGGGTAAATAAAGTGTTAAGTTATTTGCCTCTTATTCAAAACAAGTAATCTGACACATCACATTCATAGTTGATATTGTATAGCATTATGGTGGGTATTGTGTGTGCTCATGATGTGGCCATTGGCCGTGAGGTAACAAAGCACTCCCCTTCAATCCTTGTGGTAAGGCAGTAAGGTTGTCGGTGCACACCAAACAGCTGACAATTAGCAAGGAGTCAATAATGTACTG
The DNA here is from genome assembly GCF_016432855.1 of Salvelinus namaycush. Classification (NCBI taxonomy): domain Eukaryota; kingdom Metazoa; phylum Chordata; class Actinopteri; order Salmoniformes; family Salmonidae; genus Salvelinus; species Salvelinus namaycush. Next base: position 402,323 of record NC_052343.1, on the reverse strand, counting down.
TGAGCTTATTGAGCACAAGGGGCTGTGGTGTCAGTCAGTTGTATAACACACCTTCACTGTTACTGCAAGCTAGCCCAACTACAGGACTTTTATAAATATGTGTGTGTGAGTGCGTGTGCGCGTGTGTGTGTTTGTTCTTGTGTGTGTGTGTGTGTGTGTGTGTGTTTTTGTGTGCACTACACTAGTTACTTGTGTATGAGTACGAATGAAGCCTCGAGGGTGACATTGATTCGAATGATTCATTGAAGTTTTGCTACAACCCTGAAGCAGTTATTGCAGTGTGAATAAAGAACCGCAATAGGACGTTTGACAAATGACAGGGAAGCCTCTTGAATGACTGGCTTACAGAGGACACCTTGTCTCTTGACCTTCCCTGCCTCTCAGATGGTAGAGATAGAGGGAGCTTGGAGTACGACCCCTCTATTGTGACAAGGAGCATCTCAGAGCACTAGTCTAAGACACTGCAGAGAAACTTAAAGAGGAAGGGTGCTCTATAGCCATGTCGTTATTATATGGCATTGTGTGTACTGTACACATGTTCAGTGCATATGCACTTTTAAAAGACTAACCATCTCTCCCAAAATAATGATTTATTCGCTTGTCTTTGTGTGTGTGTGTGTGTGTGTGTGTGTGTGTGTGTGTGTGTGTGTGTGTGTGTGTGTGTGTGTGTGTGCGTGAATATACAGTGCCTTCGGAAAGTATTCAGACCCCTTGACTTTTTCCACATTTTGTTACGTTACAGTCTTATTCTAAAATTGATAAAATCGTTTTCCCCTCATCAATCTACACACAATAACCCATAATGATGAAGCAAAAACAGATTTCTGGAAAATGTTGCATATGTATTCAAAAAAAAATAATATATATATATATATATACGTATATACAGTTGAAGTCAGAAGTTTACATACACCTTAGCCAAATACATTTAAACTCCGTTTTTCACAATCCCTGACATTACATCCTAGTAAAAATTCCCTGTCTTAGGTCAGTTAGGATCACCACTTAATTTTAAGAATGTGAAATGTCAGAATAATAGTAGAGAGAATGATTTATTTCAGCTTTTATTTCTTTCATCACATTCCCAGTGGGTCAGAAGTTTACATACACTCAATTAGTATTTGGTAGCATTGCCTTTAAATTGTTTAACTTGGGTCAAATGTTTCGGGTAGCCTTCCACAAGCTTCCCACAATAAGTTGGGTGTATTTTGGCCCATTCCTCCTTAGAGAGCTGGTGTAACTGAATCAGGATTGTAGGCCTTTTTGCTCGCACACGCTTTTTCACTTATGCCCACAAATTTTCTATAGGATTGAGGTCAGGGCTTTGTGATGGCCACTCCAATACCTTGACTTTGTTGTCCTTAAGCCATTTTGCCACAACTTTGGAAGTAAGCTTGGGGTCATTGTCCATTTGGAAGACTCATTTGCGACCAAGCTTTAACTTCCTGACTGATGTCTTGAGATGTTGTTTCAATATATCCACACATTTCTTTCCTCCTGATGCCATCTATTTTGTGAAGTGCACCAGTCCCTCCTGCAGCAAAGCACCCCCACAACATGATGCTGCCACCCCCGTGCTTCACGGTTGGGATGGTGTTCTTCGGCTTGCAAGCCTCCCCCTTTTTCCTCCAAACATAACAATGGTCACTATGGCCAAACTATTCTATTTTTGTTTCATCAGACCAGAGGACATTTCTCCAAAAAGTACGATCTTTGTCCCCATGTGCAGTTGCAAACCGTAGTCTGGCTTTTTTATGGCGGTTTTAGAGCAGTGGCTTCTTCCTTGCTGAGCGGCCTTTCAGGTTATGTCGATATAGGACTCGTTTTACTGTGGATATAGATACTTTGTACCTGTTTCGTCCAGCATCATCACAAGGTCCTTGGCTGTTGTTCTGGGATTGATTTGCACTTTTCGCACCAAAGTATGTTCATCTCTAGGAGACAGAACGCGTCTCCTTCCTGAGCGGTATGACAGCTGCGTCGTCCCATGGTGTAAATACTTGCGTACTATTGTTTGTACAGATGAACGTGGCACCTTCAGGCGTTTGGAAATTGCTCCCAAGGATGAACCAGACTTGTGGAGGTCTACAATCTTTTTCCGGAGGTCTTGGCTGATTTCTTTTGATTTTCCAATGATGTTAAGCAAAGAGGCACTGAGTTTGAAGGTAGGTCTTGAAATACATCAACAGATACACCTCCAATTGACTCAAATGATGTCAATTAGCCTATCAGAAGCTTCTAAAGCCATGACATAATTTTCTGTAATTCTGAAACAAGTTTTAATGACTCCAACCTAAGTATATGTAAACTTCTGACTTCAACTATATATATATATATATATATATATATATATATATATATATATATATATATATATATATATATATATATATATCACATTTACTTAAGTATTCAGACCCTTTACTCCGTACTTTGTTGAAGTACCTTGGGCAGAGATTATAGCCTCGTGTCTTTAGGGGTATGATGCTACAATCTTGGCACACCTGGATTTGGGGAGTTTCTCCCATTCTTCTCTGCAGATCCTCTCAAGCTCTGTCAGGTTGGATGGGGAGCGTTGCTGCACAGCTATTTGCAGGTCTCTCCAGAGAAGTTCGATTGGGCTCTGGCTGGGCCACTCAAGTACATTCAGAGACTTGTCCCGAAGCCACTTTTTAGTTGTCTTGACTGTGTGCTTAGGGTCGTTGTCCTATTGGAAGGTGAACCTTCGCCCCAGTCTGAGGTCCTGAGAGCTCTGGAGCAGATTTTTAAAAAGGTTTTTATGATCTCTCTGTACTTTGCTTTGTTATTCTCTGCCTCGGTCCTGACTAGTCTCCCAGTCCTGGAAGCTGAAAAACATCCCCACAGCATGATGCTACCACCACCATGCTTCACAGTAGGGATGGTGCCAGGTTTCCTCCAGACGTGACGCTTGGCATTCAGGCCAAAGGCTTCAATCTTGTTTTTAGGTGCCTTCTGGCTAACTCCAAGAGGGCTGCCTTTTACTGAGGAGTGGCTTCCGTCTGGCCACTCTACCATAAAGGCCTGATTGGTTTAGTGCTGCAGAGAAGGTTGTCCTTCTGGAAGGTTCCCCCATCTCCATAGAAGAACTCTTGAGCTCTGTCAGAGTGACCATAGAGTTCTTGGTCACCTCCCTGACCAAGGCCTGATTGCTCAGTTTAGCCGGGCGGCCAGCTCTAGGATGAGTCTTGGTGGTTCTAAACTTCTTCCATTTAAGAATGATGGAGGCCAATGTGTTCTTTGGGACCATCAATGCTTCAGAAATGTTTTGGGCCCCTTCCCCAGATCTGTGCCTCGACACAATCCTGTCTCGGCGCTCTGCGGACAATTCCTTTGACCTTATCGCTTGGTCTTTGCTCTGACATCCACTGTCAACTGTGTGCCTTTCCAAATTATGTCCAGTCAATTGAATTTACCACAGGTGGACTCCAATCAAGTTGTAGACACATTTCAAGGATGATCAATGGAAACAGGATGCACCTGAGCTCAATTTCGAGTCTCATAGCAAAAGGGTCTGAATCGTTGTGTAAATAAGGTATTTATTTTGTCATTATCGGGTATTGTGTGTAGATTGCTGAAAAAAAAAAATATTGAATCATTTTTAGAATAAGGCTGTAACCTAACAAAATGTGGGAAAAGTCAAGGGGTCTGAATACTTTCCGAAGGCACTGTATATGTGCATGCTCAGGGAAGCCATTGTGAGCTGTAGTGTGGTGTGTCAGTGGGTACCGATTCAAGGCTTGTGGTTGATAAGACTCGGTGGCTTAAATCACTGGTACATCAGAAGTTATGAAGAAGGCTGCTTTCTTCCCTATGCATGCAAAGCAAACACCCTTATCCAGGGCTTACTCACTGCAATGCAGATATGAATCTACCCACAATATAACTTGAACTCAAAGTGGCACAATTTAAAAGTAGTCTCATATTATCTAGGCCTCTTAGTTTAAATTCAACCTGCCATAGTCTAAAGTCAATTTAGGCGGATCAAGAGATAACCCTAAATGTATCTTTCAAATCGGTGTGCTTAAACAGCCTTCCTATGCTAGTGAGTCTACAAAAATAGGCCAACCTATCATGCAGATATTTTATTTCACTGAAACAATATATGACTATTTTACCTTTAACACCACAAGTGAATTCCACTGTATCAAAAACAATAGAGTAGGTTACAAACATATCCTGTTTTAATGCAACTAACAAATTAATACACTTTGCTTTTAGCAATCATTACAGAATAAAAATGTAATTACACCTTCGTAAAGATTTTAATATAGCTAATACATGTTTAATGAATTATTTTTTCATTAAAATGCCATGGTGTTGTAGCGAACGTATGGAACGGGAAGCTAATTGGGTCTCTGGAAAGGCAAACACCGTATGCATCGCACCAATAGGGTAAACTCACTTTGTGGAATTTTAATGTGGCTCATTAAACGAGGGCTACACTGCCCCATGCGAAAAGGAAGGTACGTCCCCGTGCTTCGACTAACTTCAGCCTCACGGTGCAATCCGATGGCCCCACGGCCCCCATCCCACTTCTGACACCGATATAGCTAACTTAGGGCGTGGGAAGCGAACCCTGTTCTCTGTGAAAGGCATACACCCTACGCATCTTGCCAATATGTTAACTCGGTGGGAATTGTAATTTGGCTCATATAGCGTGGGTCGCTACAGTATATTACTTATAATTACCTTGGCCAATTAGAAGTTAGTCTAGTTCATCTAGGCTATTTGTTTTGGATTTATCTGATTCCTCTGTCTGTAACTGCATGCATTCCAAACGGCTTCTGTCTATGATGTGCGTAAACAGGTTTGAGAACCTGTCGGAATTGAATCCAAATGATAACACATTGATACTCAATATGTTTGCGAATATACAAGTGTTGGTCCTACATGTCATGTCGTCGTGTATGTTAACCGAATATTTTATTTAGTATAGTATCAAGAACTTTGTGCTGATGGAGACAATAGTAAATAGTTCATTTAATGCGGGAGAGACCATCCACAGGCACTGAAAGGTGTATCCATGAAACGATCGAGGCGCAAACGTCTTGGTTTTGCTCCTAATGCAACACAGTCCAGGAAATAGGCTCTACTTAGGAGTTAAAGAAGCAATTGGAGGCTTTTCTTATCGTCATCGCTCGTGAGGAATCAAGCTCTTAGGGCATTGAATACTTGGGAGACCGATGACTATCCCTGTGTCACAGTGGTTTCGACTCACTCAATCATATGCACTTCAACATACAGCGCATGCTTTCACCTTTGCGTTCGCCTATTTTTCGGGAGTGCTTCCAGGATATGTTTTGATCACACACTTGCACACAGGTACGTAACTATATTAGATTACATTGATGTTTCGCTTCCGTGTGTTTGGTGAGGGTTCTGAATGGCAGCCGAGTCGAAGAGTAGGAGTTGGAGCAGATACGAACCTATTAACCTACTCAAGACTATATCAAACAAACATAACAAACGTTCCATTATCAATAGTCTGTATCTGTATCAATAACAACATTCGTACGTGGTTTATATCATATGGGTTGGATAGAGCTGCCCTAATAAAGGCTACCTTTGCTTTGCTTTGTCATATTCTTGAAATGTGAAGTTGAAAAGGTTGCTCTGTGATCATGCAACATCAAAACCCAAGGGATTAATCCGGTTGGAGGGACGTTATTGGAAGTGCATGGTTGACTAGATTCGTGATTGTTGTTTTTATAATCTTAGTCGATTATTAAATTGTTATTTATTCGACTTTGTTGTTTGTTCCTTACAACAGGCCAGAGACAGAGGAAAGGACATCCGTATTAGGAAGTCCAATGTCCTACACATAGGTCTAATGGACACGCCATAGCTGTCATTTAGTTAGAGGAACATGACACACATTTCATGCGTTCATAATAACTGACTTTGAGCTCGCCGACTCAAAAGTCCCCAACATGTTAAATAGCCTACCATCAAAATTAGTTGGAGCTCATTACAAATTCGAGTCTATGGTGGGGGGATGCAAAACATGTGGCGGGGGTGTGGAGTGGAAAGATGCGGGCTGGGTGGGGGTGTCGGAATCAGATAGAGCACAACTTTTGAACTACATGTTTTATTGTCCTTTATAAACTTCAATACACCATTGTAGACGGAGGTCCTATGCTCTATATGGGGAAGCCTCAACAAACAGCTATTCTCCCGTTCTCCTATACATGGAGATGTGTGTGACATTGTGGAAGGAAAGAAAGCAGGAGGGCTGTGACTTAACAATCACAAAGTAGTGTCCACGTAGGGCAAGGGAGCAAAACACACGTCTGCGCACAGATGTCTGGCAGAAACAATTAGGCTACGCTTAGCCTATTCAAACCTTTTTATATATATATATATTTTTTTTTTTAACATGTATTTACTTATTTGACTGGTTTTATTTATTAGCAGACTACAAAGATTAACATTCGGTAAAGGCTCTAGGCACAATACCCAAATCTATTGCCGTATAGGCTAACAAATGAAACATGACGTTCTAAGCCATTTAAGCCAGCTGTAGGTTAGTATGCGATGCATAACGTTGATACAACTTTTCTGTTTTCCTGGGGGTTTTTCACCCTCGAGCTGCCTGTCCTCCGTTCTCGTTGCAGGGACGTCACGCGGTTGCTCTACATTCTTAGCGCAAGTGACACGAGAGAGGAAGAGAGCCGGTGACAGACAAACAGACAGGGACAGAGAGCATTGAACCTGTACAGTCCTACCGCAACGAGAGCAGCGCGAGTAAAATACGCCAGAAACGTGTCATGCAATGTAAATAGTAATTCATAGAATCAAAAGATGAGTGGGTCAAAATATAGTGCCCCAAGTAGCCTAGGCCTAGGCCTATTTGGAGTAATTCCCTCATTGCATAACCATACCTCTCCTAAGGGGAAAACGGTTGTCTACTGTCTTACTGGGAAAGGAAGTCGTTAAATACATATTATTGTTCCTGGTTGCAGGTCGGAATGGTATTATAGCCTCAGACAAACGTATTTGACTCCGTGTGAATAGTGTTACTTGATGAGGAATGGGAGTGGTCATTAAATTAGGCTACTATTTCGTTTTATTTGCTTGTGCCCTGATTTGAAGAATGTCATAACATCAAAACATGGCTGTTTTGTTTCGAGGACATTGCAACAATGTATCAGTATAGCAGTGTACTTGTCTGGCTACATTTCGTTAGCAATGTAGCGTAAAATCAGAGTGAGTGAGTGAGTGTTTTGAATGACCCTGCATGCTGAAAAAAAGTTACGATGTAGCTAGAAACTTGAAAGGTGGAAAATAACTTGACATGTTTGATACAACGCAGGCTAATAACAGTGCAGAATGCAGCATTGGGGACAGTGTCCTTAGCCTTCCCACGTGTTTTACAGGAGGCAGTTGTTGTTGTCTCTGGCGGCGTCAGGTTTCAGACGTATAAGAAAATTGTATTCACCTTTCAAAAGTCCGCTGATGAAAATCGTTTTTTTGAGCTAAACAAACTCATCCGTGACATTTGGACATGATCGTAACACATGACGTAGTCTAATTGTATTCTCCCTCAGAACTGAGTAGATAATGAAATTAGAATGATAATCCACTGGAGCGCCACCTGTCGTAATAGGCCTACATATTATTTTCAAATTCATTACAGTAAAAACGTTTCCATCCAACCTTTTAATGCGAGTAAATTACATGTTGCATACAAACATGTCACGACAGGCCTGATGGAAACATCACATTTGTTGGTAAACTTTCCAAATGTTAACTTAACAAATGATGTTGGCTAGAGCACACGTGATTGTGCCAATACCGGAGTGGGCACATTAGCTAAATAAAGCAACAACAAAAAATGTGACAAAACCATCAGTAGAGTTGAAAATGTGATGGAAACCCGTTTTAATTTGTATTTTTTATTAGCTACATGGGAATTTAACTGCAAAAGTTATTTTTATGTACACTACTTTTATGTGAACAAACACTTTTATGGTTACTACATGATTCCATGTGTTATTTCATAGTTTTGATGTCTTCACTATTATTCTGCAATGTAGAAAATAGTAAAAAATACAGAAAAACCCTTGAATGAGTAGGTGTGTCCAAACCTCTGACTGGTACTGTATATAAATGTTCAGAGACTTGTGATGACATGCATGTGCATGTGGCATCTCCAAATCTCACAAATATAAGTTTAAAGATATGAAAATAGGAACATGGTGGCCATGTTGAACATGCTTTCTCCATCTTGATTAAATATCTATTTATTTTGAAGATCAACTTTGTAGCAACATACTGTACTGTGATCCAGAGCTGATCTTGCTGGGGCTCCAAAAATGCACAGCTTCACATAAGAAAGCCACTGGTGGAAAAGCCTGACGCACTGAAGTCACACAGTAGCTCATACATGACCCAACAGAGATTTTATTTGATTGGGAAAGGGGGATACCTAGTCAGTTGCTCAACTGAATGCGTTCAACCGAAATGTGTCTTCCGCATTTAACCCAAACCCTCTGAATCAGAGATGTGCGGGGGGCTGCCTTAATAAACATCCACGTCATAGGCATCCAGGGAGCAGTTGTTATTGTCTTGCTCAAGGGCAGAATGGCAGATTTGTCCAACTTGCTGGCTCAGGGAGTTACTGGCCCAACGCTTTTAACCACCAGGCTACCTGCCTTTTACCATCATGCTTTAAAAAAAAAAATCTTGACTCCAAATGAATGATGAATAAATTGAAGCGTTAGTCTTTCATAAGTAGATTGTGTGCTTACTTTACTTTCCATCTCTTGGCCTATCACACTTCAACTTTACACACTGTACCATGAAATGTCTTTCAAAGACGTTTTGTCATAGATCCCCCTCCCCTTCTCTATCTGTAGGAGTCAAATTAGCGATTTCATTTTTTGAGCAGAAAGTGTTTTATCGGCCTATGTGAAACAATGAGGACAAGGCAGGCCTTTGTGGTGACTGCAATGCATTTTTAACCCATGTGAATGGTGCCTCACATTCCACAGCAGCAGGCCCTAGCTGAATGGCACCAGGCCCTAGCTGAATGGCACCACTAACTCCCTCTGCTGTTTTCATTACTGATTACTCTATTGGGCTCTTTGAACCACACACACACACACACACACACACACACACACACACACACACACACACACACACACACACACACACACACACACACACACACACACACACACACACACATCTTACTATATTTTATATCATCCCATTATGGAAGATCCATAGAACCCCATTTGGTTATGCTTCTTAATTTCCTGTGTATCCTGTCTCTTTGTCCAGATAACCTGAGGTGCAACTCAACAGCTGTGTGTCTTTTGTTTCCTCCATTTTTGTCTACCCTGCCAACACCTTTATGGGCTAGGTTGATGTGGTAAACACACCACACCTCTACTACATTCTAGGAGATTTAAGATACGTAATGTTGTTGCATAACCTGTATCCAGAATAGAAAATACTTCCTATAGTCTTATATCCATACACACAGTGTTGACTCATTTTTTCTGTGGCTTACTTGGTTTGGATAAAACAGCTAAAACAGCTATTTGTTTTTATTAAATTAATTTACTGTAATGGAATCTGTACCTGGTGGCTGTCTACAGACAATCCCATAATTGGTTTATCGGCAGACTGATAGGTAGTGGTACCTGGCTGTGTTAGTTTGTGGCCATGGCATTGATTTCAGCTGCACAGCGGGACTCCTCCTGTGAAAGGGCAGTCTCTCTCTGCCAGCTCAGAAAGACTGTGGCTCCTGGATTAAATTATAAATGAGCCCCTCCATAGGAAACTCATTGCTTATGTTCTCAGTATAATCAAAAGGAATGTATTTGTCAAAAAGACTGACTGCAGTACCTTTAAGGCACTGCTGTATCTTCTCTCATCATCACTCCACACAAGAATGCACACACACACACGCACTCACACTCACACAGACACACACACACAGACACACACACAGACACAGACACACGCACTCACACAGGCACACGTGTTTTCTCCTAATTCTGAGCAAAGGGTAACAGGTGGGTGTGTAATCCCCATATTTGGGTCACGCCTGCAACCCCATGGCTGGATCAATGAAATGCCATGCTACGTAAGCATGGGCTCGATAGTAAGCTATCTAGCAAGATATCTGGCCAAATTAGACCCGAAGAAAATGATTTAGTCATCGTGGGATTAGGGGTTAGAGGAGAGGAGCGGGGTTGGAATGAGGTTGGGGGATTGAACAATGCACATTTGAGACTGCATGGTTAGCTAGTCAAGAGGCTGTGCTATTGTGACGGGGGAACATTTAATATGGTGTATTGGTAACACTTGATAACACGCATTCATGAATAAGCATTGAAAAATAACAATTTCATTATTTGTTAGAAGCATTATCAGAAAGTGTTGCCGTTGTGCTTCAGGGACTGTGTTCAGTGAGACTGATTTTGGAATGCTGAATCTGAGATTGAATGAGGAGTTTCAATGGAACATTTGATTGTGGGATTCCCGAGACTGCCTGGTGTGTGTTTAGATTCTTCTTACACATAAATGCTTCCCTTCCAATGACCACATCATGCCTATTATTGGCCATTCATCTCACATGAGAGAGCGAGAGAGAATGATTGAACAACACCATGTTGATCATGCATCTGCCCCACTCCTGGCGAGTCAATATCTCACCCCCACAGCAGATCACAAATACATTCATAAAACACTACTTTGATTAATACTCACAGTAATTATTTGAATCCCAATCGGTTGTGGTGTGCTGTAGTAAAGGAACATATATCTAATCGATTTTTTTGCCTGCTCTGTGAACCAATGGTGGCATTGTTGCTCTGATTGCTAAGGGATTAAAGAAGAGAAATAAGATTAGGGAGAAGTAGCCCTGAGCCACGTGGATGCAATCAGGGATTGGAAAGAGACTCTGTGTGTGTGTGTGTGTGTGTGTGTGTGTGTGTGTGTGTGTGTGTGTGTGTGTGTGTGTGTGTGTGTGTGTGTGTGTGTGTGTGTGTGTGTGTGTGTGTGTGTGTGTGTGTTCCTGTGATTTAATAATATTATACCTAGTGTGCGCGCTGGGGCGAGCTCATTGTCCAGCCCAGATGTCACTAGCGACTAGCTCACTGGTATTATTGATCCCCTTTTTTATAGACCCACTGCTCAATCGAATAATGGCATTATAAGCAGACATTGTGTTGAATAAGAACAACATGATACAGTAAAAATGACTGTGATGAAACGCTCGCTAATAGAATAATATTGTCTTTGATCAGTTACCTTCTTCCGTTGCCTTTTTATTCAAATTACAAAGGTCATCAAATGAAATTGATTGAATTTGGCCTTTAGCTTTTGAACATGACTTTTCCATAAACAAAGAAAACCTTTTAGTTAAAAGTCCCAGTCGATCAAATGATAATCATCAAATCAATAATAAGTGGGATATGAAGGAGGTCATTGCTCCTGTTTTGTCTACATTAACAGGTAATATGTCCTTGATATATTTGTTTTAGCCTTTGGTATCTCTCTATGCAGATACAGATAACAACATAGATAACCTATCATCCCATCTGGTAGTGACTGTCTTGACTGCATCAAATCGATGTAAAGAAGCTAGCTACCTAGGCTAATTGATGCTATTCTGTTGCACTTCCCCTTCCTTGTCCACAACAACTCCATTCAGATGAAACAGCAGCCTACCTGATAGTTGCTACTTGTAGCCTACTCCTTCTCATTTAACTAACTTAATTCTGTCATTTTAATTTCATTTTGCATTGATTAGAGATCTCTCACGTTGGTTGCTACACATGGAGCCACTGGCAGTACCACTTTGATTTGGCAACAATAACAACAAACGTGTGAAATCTCTGTATTGTTCGCAAGTATTCAAACACTGATGTCCGTTCGGATATTCAACTAACCGTGCCCATCTCTACCTAACACTACTAGTGCCCTAACACTATTCCCCCGACACTGTGCCTTCCACTGGCCATGCCTCTGTGTCTGTCTCTGCTGTGTGACGGAGGCTGTGGCCTTCCTCACGACCTTGTTCATATTTGATGAGCCACCGCGAGCCACTAAGCCCCAGCCGGCTCTAAACACCCAACCGTAAGGTCTGAAGAGGGGAGAGGGTGGGAGGGGTAAAGGGGTAGAGAGGTGGAGGGATAGAGGGGTGGAGGGGTTGAGAGATGACGACACTAGGAACTTAATCCAAACTCGGGTGTTATAAAGGTCAACAAAGTGGGGAGGGGGGGTTGGGGCAACGATGGCTTCAGCCTATATCTCATTCAAATCTCGAGAGGTGACCACATTTATAAAAAAATAAAACGACAACGCTGGTTTAAAAACACATGCTACTGTTTTTCTGCCACGAAAGTGGTGCTTCGATTTCCCTTTGAATCCCAGTCGGGCACAGAGCTCTTATACTTGTAAACAAACACGTCATTTAGCTGAGATTTATGTACAGCGGGACAACTAGCTGGCGTGTTATTTTTTTTTGCTGGTCCATGAAATGAACAGCAGGAGATGTTGTGCTGTGAGTGAGGCTGATTCGTGGTGGTTAGTGAATGCTCCTATTAGATTAGATTAGCACGGCATCGTAGGCTGGACAGGCTCACACAAAGACCACACCCAATAGTCACAGTCACACATACAAACAGCCCAGCAGACTCATTGAAGCATATTTAAAGTGGCTATACAGAACTTTTGCCTCTGGGTTGCTCTTGAGCCAAAAGGGGTCCCGTAAAACAGACGGAAATATTGTCAAGAAAATACCTAATTGGAAAGAAAGGGGCATATATTTCCACACCCGTGAGCCAAAACATATATTGTTTACCTAAAACAAAGGATCTGCTTGGTCATCCCTAATATTTGTGGATGACAAATAACTCGGTTCTATTTCGAGTTATGTCTCTGCTTTCCACTTAACTTGAGTTCTATGAGGATGATCTAGTTTCTAGATGAAGACACTGGCTAGATGTGTGCTTTGAGAGTGGAACAGGATGGATGTAGGCCTATTTATTGTGCTCTTTGAAGCCTGGTGATGGTCGATGTCTGAATGACTTAGGGAAACAAGCTGGAAATGTCTCTGGGCTACAGCTGATCATTCACCACAGAGGAACTGATCGTTAGCCACTGATGTCAACCTAACCTTGCCATGACGGAGGGCGATATTTCTGTTCCTATTTGTACGGGTGTGTATTGGGTTGTGTGTGTGTGTACATGCGTGTGTGTGTGTGCGTTCGTGCTTGCATGTGTGTTTGTGTGTGTGTGTGAGGGAGGGAGGGGTCCTCCAGTAGCCAGGCCCAGCTGTGTTTAAACACATTGCTTCACTAGAAGTGTGTTTCTGTGTGTTTCTGTGTGCCTACGTACGCAAGGGTGTGTCCAAGTAGTACAGAACAGTAGTTCTGCTTTTACTTTTTCTCTAATAAATTGATAATCAATGTTGCTTTCATGCACATTATAGTATACCCCCCCCCCCCCCCCCCCCCAAAAAAAAACCTGAAATGTTCGTTGTGGTTGTGTTCTCTCTTAGTAAGCATCTCTCTCACAAAGCTACTCATGTGGAAAAGCCAGACGGAGGGAGAGATAGTCTAGGATGGTTATTTGATTTCTCTGTCTCTGTCAGCAGCTGTGTCTGCCATTCTCAGAATGAGGGAGAGAGATGGAGGCAGAGAAAGGGAGAAGGAGGGAGTGACAGAGAGAGAGAGAGAGAGAGAGAGAGAGAGAGAGAGAGAATCCATATTTATGCTTATTTATTTTACCTTTTGTACTTTAACTATTTGTACATCGTTACAGCACTATATATAGACATAATATGACACTTTTATTGTTCATTTCATTTTTGTTCATTATCTATTTCACTTGTTTTGGCAATGTAAACATATGTTTCCCATGCCAATGAAGCCCCTTAAATTGAAATTGAAATTCAGAGAGAGAGCGAGCTGTGGAGAAGGGAGACAGGGGCATACTGGTTTTGAGGTCACTGAGGATGGGGGTGAGGATGATGACTGCCAGAGGCTAATGAACTTGCCCCATAGCCACGTGTGGAGCTGAATGTAAAGCTGGACAGAGGTAGCTACCACATGATCCACTGACTTTGCTGGCCTCTCTCCACTACATCAGCCAAGGCAATGAAACAAAATGAAAGATCGCTGCTTCCTGAGTGGCTGTTCTCTTCCACCCCCCCCATCCTCTCTCTTTGTCTCTGTCCCTGTCCCTCCCTCTCTCTCTCTCTCTCTCTCTCATTGCTGAAAGGCTGCACTATTGTCCCAAACTAGGCTTAATCTGAGTCTGGGAACCCGACCCTCTATGTTTTCCACCTTCCTCTAGTCCAGATTCTGTCTTCTACCCTCTGTCTTCCATGGGCTACTGCTGCCAGCGGCCAGTGTTATCCACTGGGGATGCACGTTTCCCAGCTGCTGCCTCTGTACCTCTCGCCCTGGTTGTAGCTTGGTGGTGTAGTAGCGGTCCAGAGAGGGGAAACCAAAGTCAGGGAGCTCTTAGCAATGACCCCCAACCCCCCACTCGCCCTTCCTCATTGGTTCTTGGTGTTTTTTAAAGACCTAGATCTCCTTGCACTCCCCCGTACGCTCCCCTACCCCGCTGACCTCGGTGTCCTGTTCCCACATTATATCCAGATGTGTGTGTGTCCTGTATATGTGTGTGTGTGGGAGGGAGGGAGGGGCCACCCAGTAGCCAGGCCCAGACTCAGATTATCTGAAGCCGCTATTAAACACACTCATTCACTAGACTTCTCTGTTGACCCTACGACTGAGAGAAAGGAAGTCAGATGTCATCATGATGAACTGACTACCATGCCTTCTTACACCACTTTCAATTTACATGTATTTCCATGTATTTCCATTTAAATAAACACTTTACATTTTCCAGGGTCGAGAAGGAACCTGCCAGTAAGCATTTCATTGGACGTTGTATACCATGTGTATATGTATCTTGTACATACGACTAATATATATATAAATAAAGTGTACTCCCTTCATTGTAGTAATCACTTATCTGGCATGACAAGTGGTGAATGGAACTCTTGCTGTCACAATTAATGTCAGACCACTGATAACTTCAAGGATGGGAGAAAGGGTTTATTTTTTGAAGTATTCAAACAGGGCCCTGGAGGTATCTAAGCTAGCTTCTCTTAGCTCTACTGGGTTATAACGCTTTAGGAATCACAACAAACACTTTGTCGTGATCTTGTTTTGTTTCTGTGAGGCACTGCAACTACACTAACTTCAAATAACATGTTGTTTGTCAAAATGCTTTGTAAACAGAAGGTGTAGACTAACAGTGAAATGCTTACTTACGGCCCTTCCCCAAAATATATATATATATATATTTTTTATAGAAAAATAATAAATGAGGTATAAATAGAAGTATATCAACACAAGGAATAAATACACAATGAATAACGATAACTTGGCTATATACACAGGTTACCAGTACTGAGTCGATGTGTGGGGGTACGAGGTAATTGAGGTAGATATGTACATATAGGTAGGGATAAAGTTACTAGGCATTGGGATAGATAATAAACAGTAACAGCAGCATATTTGATGAGTCAAAAGAGATTAGTGCAAAAAAGGGTCACTGCAAGTATTCTGGGTAGTTTATTGGTTAACTATCTGACCAACTATTTAGCAGTCTTGTAGCTTGGGTGGAGACGCTCTTCTGTAGCTTAGTATCCGCTTCATCAGACCACTTCCGTATTGAGCGGGTCACTTGTACTTCTTGTTTCAGTTTTTGCTTGTAAGCAGGTATCAGGAGGATAGTTATGATCAGATTTGCCAAAAGGAGGGCGAGGGAGAGCTTGTACGCGTCTTTGTGTGTACAGTGAAGGTGATCTAGAGTTCGTTTTCGCCTCCAGTTGGACACGTCACGTGCTGGTAAAAATGAGGTAAAACAGATTTCAGTTTTCCTGCATTAAAGTCACCGGCCACTAGGAGCACCGCCTCTGGGCGAGCATTTTCTTGTTTACTTATGGCCCTATACAGCTCGTTGAGTGTGGTCTTAGTGCCGGCATCGGTTTGTGGTGGTAAATGGACAGGTACGACAAATATTTCCATGAGAATTGTGGAAATTCAGTTGTTTGGTCTCCAGCATTGCTTCAAGTTGGACCTGTGTCACCACAGGAAAACCGTGCCATGCAAAACACTACACTTGTTTCTGCTGAGCCCACATATGAATGGTGATCTAATAGACCTCGAAGATTCAGAACTCGTTGTCAGAATATTATTGATTAGAGGTGACACAAACACACGGGCACACACACACACACACCACACAGACTCTCTAATACCACTATCTTGCTCGGGAATGATTTTTGTCATGGTATTCCCATAACAAAGTCAACGAGACAGAGGCTCTTTGCTCTTGAGGCTCCTGGCCGTGATAATCTAATCTCTGGCCACAGAACTCTATTTAAAGAGCAAACTAATCTCATCAGATTATACCTTGCCGACTACCACAAAATCACCCAATTCATGCCCCATGGCCGTGGGTGGAGAAATCTGTTCACCGCCATAACCGAGGGAAGCTACAGGAGGGCCGTGTTCATTTGAGCATGAAGCATAAAATGTTTTAAAACATTCCCTAACAGAAAACAAAAATGTCTGTTTCTTATTGGACAAGTCGAGGTAGTCCCTCCCTGGTTCAGTCTGTCTTCTCCTGTTTGGTGCCTAATGAACACGACCCTCGCTATTAAGGCGGAAAGGGAGTCAGTTTACAGGGGGCTGCAGGCAGGTGTCATTGGCCCAGATAGTGCTAGCGGACAATTGTGATGTGAACACTTGTGTTGTCTGCAGCCTGTACCGTTGTGCTGCTGTTAGAGTGCTTCTTTGTCTCTGCGAATATTTACAGACAGTGTCACCACCACTACCTTATACTGTATGTCTTCAACTGTCTTCAGCTATGCCAATATGTTATTCTCTCCTCGGTGCTCGTCTATTCTGGTCTAAATCACCTAATTCTGTGCAGTGCAGACATCACTGACATGAGTTCTGTGTAGGCTAGTGTATTGCTCTGTGCAGGGTGCTGTAGCACAGAGCTGCTCTGTGTGTTGTGTTCCACTGTGCAGTCCCATGCTGCTGATTTACACAGAATACACACGCACACAACGCCCTTCTCTGTGCTTATAGACGCATACACTACCGGTCAAAAGTTTTAGAACACCTACTCATTCAAGGGTTTTTCTTTAATTTTTACAATTTTCTACATTGTAGAATAGTTGTGAAGACGTCAACACAATGAAATAACACATATGGAATCATGTAGTAACCAAAAAAGTGTTCAACAAATCAAAATATATTTGAGATTCTTCAAAAAGCCAGAAGATAGCCCTATTTGGTAAAAGATGAAGTCCATATTATGACAAGAACAGCTCAAATAAGCAAAGGGAAACGACAGTCCGTCATTACTTTAAGACATGAAGGTCAGTCTATACGGAACATTTCAAGAACTTTGAAAGTTTCTTCAAGTGCAGTCGCAAAAACCATCAAGCGCTATGATGAAACTGGCTCTCATGAGGACTGCCACAAGAATGGAAGATCCATAGTTAACTCTGCTACAGAGGATAAGTTCATTCGAATTAGCCGCCTCAGAAATTGCTCCCCAAATAAATGCTTCACAGAGTTCAAGTAACAGACACATCTCAACATCAACTGTCCAGAGGAGACCGTGTGAATCAGGCCTTCATGGTCGAATTGCTGCAAAGAAACCACTACTAAAGGACACCAATAATAAGAAGAGACTTGCTTGGGCCAAGAAACACTGAACAGTAGACCGGTGGAAATGTGTCCTTTGGTCTCGAGTCCAAATTGGAGATTTTTGGATCCAACTGCTGTGTCTTTGTGGGTGAACGGATGATCTCTGCATGTGTATTTCCCACTGTAAAGCACGGAGGAGTGGTGGTGTTATGGTGTGGGGGTGCTTTGCTGGTGACACTGTCTGTGATTTATTTAGAATTCAAGGCACAATTAACCAGCATAGCTACCACAGCATTCTGCAGCTATAGCCATCCCATCTGGTTTGGGCTTAGTGGGACTATCATTTGTTTTTAACAGGATAATGACCCAACACACCTCCAGGCTGTGTAAGGGCTATTTTACCAAGAAGGAGAGTGATGGAGTGCTGCATCAGATGACCTGGCTTTCACCATCCCCCGACCTCAACCAAATTGAGATGGTTTGGAATGAGTTGGACCGCAGAGTGAAGGAAAAGCAGCCAACAAGTGCTCAGTATATGTGGGAACTCCTTCAAGACTGTTGGAAAAGCATTCCTCGTGAGGCTGGTTGAGAGAATGCCAAGATTGTGCAAAGCTGTCATCAAGGCAAAGGGTGGCTATTTGAATCTCAAATATAAAATATATTTAGATTTGTTTAACACTTTTGGTTACTACATGATTCCATGTGTCATGTCATAGTTTTGCTGTCTTCACTATTATTCTACAATGTAGAAATAGTAAAAAATTAAGAAAAACCTTTGAATGAGTAGGTGTTCTAAAACTTTTGACCGGTAGTGTACGTGTACATAAGACAAACACAGAGACATACAGATGTTTCTCACAGCAGAAGAATATTCCTGCAGCAACAGGCAATGTGAATTATTGTGTGGATTATAATAAATGTACATTTTTGTAGGGGTTGATATATTTTTTGTTAAGGGAAATCAAGTCTGACATTATATATAATATATATATATATATATATATATACACACATACTTTTTTTCCCTCCCCAATTTCATGATATCCAATTACGATCTTGTCTCATCGCTGCAACTCCCCAATGGGCTCGGGAGAGGTGACGGTTGAGTCATGCGTCCTCCATACCCGTGCTCTAGCGACACGGAGAGAGATGAGCCAAGTAAAGCCACCCCGGCAAACTCTCCCCTAACCCGGATGACACTGGGCCAATTGCGCACCTCCTTATGGGACTCCTGGTCACGGCCGGTTGTGACACAGCCTGGGATTGAACCCAGGTCTGTAGTGACGTCTTAGACCGCTGCGCCACTCGGGAGGCCCCAAGTCTGACATTTTTTAAGTGGAAATTGCTAACTTTAGAAGCTTTTTTAAACCTTGAATACACTACACCCCTCAAATGCAAATATGGACCTCGAAGCCAGTGCCATTGCGCTTTTTCATTATTCCCTTGTAATCAGGAACTGATTTACACCTGGGACACCAGGTGGATGCAATTAATTATCAGGTACCACAGAAAACCAGCATTCTCCAGACCTCGTAGGGTGAGAGTTGAATACCGTTGCACTACATGTTTGTATTTCCTGCAACAACTGGGGGATCAAATTAAGAACGTACACCTGTACAGGTCTTTTTGATGTTTCCATCAGTAATGCATCCTCACACAGCTACAGTATATACAGTTGAAGTCTGAAGTTTACATACACTTAGATTGGAGTCATTTAAACTCATTTTTCAACCACTCCACAAATTTCTTGTCAATAAACTATAGTTTTGGCAAGTCGGTTATGACATCTACTTTGTGCATGACACAAGTCATTTTTCCAGCAATTGTTTACAGACAGATTATTTCACTTATAA
The DNA here is from genome assembly GCF_016432855.1 of Salvelinus namaycush. Lineage (NCBI taxonomy): Eukaryota > Metazoa > Chordata > Actinopteri > Salmoniformes > Salmonidae > Salvelinus > Salvelinus namaycush. Next base: position 382,744 of record NC_052343.1, on the reverse strand, counting down.
TTCAGTGTATCACAATTCCAGAATTTGGGTCAGAAGTTAACATGAACTAAGTTAACTGTGCCTTTAAACAGCTTGGAAAATTCCAGAAAATTATGTTATGGCTTCAGAAGCTTCTGATAGGCTAATTGACATCATTTGAGTCAATTGGAGGTGTACCTGTGGATGTATTTCAAGGCCTACCTTCAAACTCAGTGCCTCTTTTCTTGACATCATGGGAAAATCAAAATAAATCAGCCAAGACCTCAGAAAAAAAATTGTAGACCTCCACAAGTCTGGTTCATCCTTGGGAGCAATTTACAAACGCCTGAAGGTACGACGTTCATCTGTACAAACAATAGTACGTAAGTATTAACACCATGGGGCCACGCAGCCGTCATACCGCTCAGGAAGGAGACGCGTTCTGTCTCCTAGAGATGAACGTACTTTGGTGCGAAAAGTGCAAATCAATCCCAGAACAACAGCAAAGGACCATGTGAAGATGCTGGAGGAAACAGGTACAAAGTATCTATATCCACAGTAAAACGAGTCCTATATCGACATAACCTGAAAGGCCGCTCAGCAAGGAAGAAGCCACTACTCCAAAACCGCCATAAAAAAAGCCAGACTACGGTTTGCAACTGCACATGGGGACAAAGATCGTACTTTTTGGAGAAATGTCCTCTGGTCTGATGAAACAAAAATAGAACTGTTTGGCCATAATGACCATTATTATGTTTGGAGGAAAAAGGGGGAGGCTTGCAAGCCAAAGAACACCATCCCAACCGTAAAGCATGGGGGTGGCAGCATCATGTTGTGGGGGTGCTTTGCTGCAGGAGGTACTGGTGCACTTCACAAAATAGATGACTTCATGAGGATGGAAAATTATGTGGATATATTGAAGCAACATCTCAAGACATCAGTCAGGAAGTTAAACCTTGGTCGCAAATGGGTCTTCCAAATGGACAATGACCCCAAGCATACTTACAAAGTTGTGGCAAAATGGCTTGAGGACAACAAAGTCAAGGTATTGGAGTGGCCATCACAAACCCCTGACCTCAAGCCTATAGAAAATTTGTGGGTAGAACTGAAAAATCGTGTGCGAGCAAGGAGGCCTACAAACCTGACTCAGTTACACCAGCTCTGTCAGGAGGAATGGGCCAAAATTCACCCAACTTATTGTGGGAAGCGTGGAAGGCTACTCGAAACGTTTGACCCAAGTTAAACAATTTAAAGGCAATGCTACCAAATACTAATTGAGTGTATGTAAACTTCTGACCCACTGGGAATGTGATGAAAGGAATACAAGCTGAAATAAATCATTCTCTCTACTATTATTCTGACATTTCACATTCTTAAAATAAAGTGGTGATCCTAACTGACCTAAAACAGGGAATTTTTCCTCGGATGAAATGTCAGGGATTGTGCAAAACTGAGTTGAAATGTATTTGGCTAAGGTGTATGTAAACTTCCGACCTCAACTGTACGTGAAACCATGCTAGACATCTAGCCTAAATGCTGCAAAAGCACACTCACACACACACATATACACACAGACAGTGTGTGTTGTGTAAAGCAGGGCAGAAGCTCGGCCCGATGTGAAAATAATAAAAGGAGTAGCAAATCCATTCGCTTATTTGTTGTGTAACAGGACTGAGGGTTTATCATCGCTTGGGCAGACCGAGAGAGAGAGACACGCACAGCCCAGGTCTCTGTCGTCACGGCAACCTGGCGGCCCGCCTGCCAGGTGAATCCCGTTGGAATCGTTGAGCTCCGTCACCGACTGTCTTGAGTTCTCCAGAGAACCTGTAGACGTGCTGTAATCACCGCTGTTTACAGTATGGTTATGTGCAGCTGTGTGTTTTCAGCTTAGCTGTGCATAGTAGGCCGCTCAACCCTCTGATGACATCATTGTCTATGTTACCTTACTTTACTCATCGTTTACCTCAAATTACCATACTAAAAACCATAGCAGAAATCTCATTCTCACCCCAGGTTTATTTATAATATACCCCACCAGGACATTCTGTTATAGGTGACTGGTGCACTGTTAAAATGAAGTGTTTTGTAACACTAAAACTAGTAGCAACTAAGCTGCCACCATCGTTTAAGGAGACGAAACCTTTTGTTTTCGAGTTTTGAAACACATGGGTGTAAGGGGTTATGATACATATTTAAGGTGTACTGAAACATTCATCCTGAGGTGTTCTGAAACATGACATAGTGTGTTGTAACACCACTTAATCAAGAGTTGGGCAACATCTTGCAAGAGACTGGGAGGGCTAACCCGGAAAAGGTTGAGTACACTATTATGGTGTTTCGAGTCCAGAATAATGCAGAATAGGATCCCTTCTTCTGGAGTTTCCAAATACTGTAAATGGGAGCCCTTCCTCTTATACGGCGTGCTGATAAACGCCTCATTGGTCATTCACAAAGGCCAAATGTACAGTATTATGCTCAAACAAAGGATACAAGAAAATATAGTTTGGTGAAAATACAAATTATTACCGTTTGTCCAGGATAATAACTCATGAGCACAAAATGTGTTTTTCAAGACGTGATTTTGAAGCTTCAAATGCTTTCTTTTCTTTGCAGATGTATTTGTTCCTCGTTTGACCTCTGCTGCTATAGCTTACATTGGCCTCAATATTTTGGATTGGAACACCATTTATAATCTCACAATGGGCCTGGCAACTGTAGCCTGTAATTAGTGCCATTGTCTACCCTAGGAAAAATATTCAATTTCCACTGTGTTCTTTAAAATGTTAATTAAACAGTCAATATGTACGCTCTGAACTATTAACATTTCAAACCATGTGATTGTATGAGAGGCACAGTTTGCCAAATCTGTTTTTTTTTGTGTTTTGATGTGGCCTTTTACATGCACTGAAATGCCAACAGTGGGTTTTCACAAGACTCTTAAAAACATTAATATTTCTGCGTTTCGGAGTACTTCCGTTCTGTTTTTTAAATACATTCAGTGGTATTGTAACACTTACATTGGGTTTGCATTCAAACACCGTCCATAGATTTACAACCATGTGCCTTATCTCAAATCGACCCCTTGCCCCCATACGTCAGCGTTTCCCAAACTCGGTCCTGGGGACCCCAAGGAGTACACATCTAGTTTTTTTTGCCCTAGCACCATACATCTGATTCATATAATTAACTAATCAGTGGTAGTGTTTGGGCAAAAACCAATACGTGCACCTCTTGGGGTCCCCAGGACCGAGTTTGGGAAACGCTGACATATGTCTAAGCAGTGTGGTGAACTTTTCACCTAGCTATTATCGAAGGGCAAGATAGATTTAGAACCATATCACCCACGTCAATCGAATCCTCTCTGATCGCCACAGTTAATTGTACCTTTAATTCAACGGGGAGTCCCATTGAGACCGAGGTCTTTTTCACAAGGGAGGCCCAACATTTGACCATTTCTACACATTTTTAGAAAATAAAAGAGAATTAAAAAAACACAAGTGCATACGGCACAGGACATAGGGTCTAGGGGTCGATTTTTGGATTGGGCGACGGTATTTCAGAAGCACTGGTAGTCATTGTAGGAGACGCTATGGCTCTAGTGTACTCTGGCGCTAGCAGGTTGTGGCTCCAAACTCAAGTCAATCCTAGTCAATAGTAACTAATATGCAGACCAGCCCAGGTTCCTCTCTCTCTCTTAGAGAACAAAGCAGAGTGGAGACCTCGAGGGGCTTGAGGCAGACCAATGTATTGTGCTGGTCTTTCTGGATAAGACACGTCCATTGAAACCACCTGTGACAGACATCACTACGTCCTTATTTCTGCTTGTTTTTAACCTCATATATCTGAACGTTGACCTTTAGCATTTCAAGTGGAAGGGGACTCCAAATCAAACCATTTGAATGTATCTGTATTAACAAATCCCATGCAACACGAGGAGACATTTGGGTAGATGCAGTATCAAACTATGCCGAGTCATGATGTTATATACTAACACACAGTGACTGTGGCGTTATTCTGTGTTGCCTTTGGGATGCAGAAAGAGACTCCTGTCTTCAACATGCATGTGGCATCCATAAGCCATAAGCTGACAGAAAGAGGAAGCCTCTGAAATACTAATCCTATCAGATTCTCCCCCATAGGAGCTTTCTGGGCTAGGAGTGTTCGGCGATTGGAGAGCATGTATCATTTCCTTGCTGTGGTTGGAGCCTGCGGTTCACCCTCTATCTCCATCTATCTCTCTTGCTCAATCATTCACATAATCTCTTGTTTTGTCTTTATCTCGTTTCTCATACTATTTTTATCTATCTATCGCACTCTCGCCTTCTTTTCAGAGGGAGTTTTCATTCTTAGTTTATACTTTCCAGTTGGTGAGTTAACAAGCAAGGCTGATGTCCACCAGTGGGAATCAGTCAGCCCTGTAAAGACATGACACAGATGTCCATGGTTCTGCTATCAATCACATCATTGTAATGTCTCAGAGGCAGTTTGAAGGAACTATTTTACATGTTGGTTCCTTGCAAACAGACATGGGTTCAAATACTATTTTAAATCATTTCAAATACTTTATCTGAGCTTGATGGATCTTGGCTGGCTTAATCAACCAATAGAATAGTTCCAAAACTCCAAACCTTGCCAATCTGGCACTGCTGCCAGGCAAGAGCAAACGCTCAAGGTATTTGAAAGATTTCAAGTAATATTTGAACCCAGGTCTGCTTGTGAACTCCTTGTAAAGTCCTGTGTGATACTGTGAAATATCAAACACCTAAACTAGTGGTTTTCCTGTGTGCCGGTTCTGAGGCCCCGGGCAGATGTTTCTTTCTGTTCCCAGACCAATAGTGAAGTGGACTCCGTGTCACAATAACAAAGTGTTTGTGGCGAAGAAATTGGATTTCACCCACTGGTTATTTTATTTAGGTTGCACCTCGTTGTGTTATTGTATTTGTTTTGAACAGTTTGAACCAAGTTAGTGTTTGAGCATCTCCTGTCTCCATTGAGCTGAGGAGTTCTCTGTGAAACCACTCCCATATATATATATATGAGAGAGAGAGAATCAATGCCTCCATTCTCTCCATCCCTATTTGTCATATCTCTTCATCTCATCCCCCTATGCAGTTCTTTTTCTATAATGTACACATGCCATGTTATCGTCAGGTTTTTACTTCACGTTAGACTGCAAGATGAAAAAGGATTAGAAGGGAATAGACAAAAAAAGAAAAGACAGGAGAAACTCTGGCACAGCCCTACATTGATAATGTTCTTTTTGTTCCTGTTTTGTGTGTGGCTACGTGTGTGTGTTGCTGTGGGGCTGGCTGGAAGTGTCTCTCGTGGGCCTGCACTGCAGAGGGGGAATGCACGGGGGAGTTCAGTGACCTAATTGCATTCCAGAGAGGCTCATTTAAGTGGCTGTTCCAGGGGTTATTCTGTGCTGCCCACACAGGGGGTCGTAGGGAGTGAAGACCCTGGGATGCAGGTTCCACATGGGAGTCTCATCGCAGCCTACTGCTCTCTTCCTCGCCTCAGTCACAACTAGTCCATAAGAAACCTGTTAGAACTGGTTTGGCAAAGAACTCAACACGAAATGACCCAAACAAACAAATGCATCTTATCACTGTCCAAGTCTGTCTCCAGTTCCAACACCTTCTATTTTTGTCTTCGTTCATCTGTAAAACCAGATGTCTTGTCTTGGGAGCTTAAACCGTATTTCTTGTCTTATTTGTAAGACAAGTCCTACATTCACTCTAGCTCTTCAGCAGTCTTTCATTTAGGGCTGGGAATTGCCAGGGGACCTCGCAATACGATATTAGCACGATACATGGGTGCTGAATACGATATGTATTGCGATTCTCACGATTGCAACTCAATATTGTGATTTTATTGCGATTTGATGTCCCGACTGAATTGTTCACTATATCTGCTGCACAGAGACAAAAGATAGAATGAGAAAACTAGTTTTGATCCGTCAGGGAAATAAAAGTGCTGAAAACATGTTGGCTCACTATTTTTAAGGAAGATGGTGAACAAGCTATGGGATGGACCAGGGTTTGGCTCAAGTGCAGTCGACTAGCGCTAGCTAACAACAGCAAAATCAAACAAAATAATAACCATCCGATTAGCGAGAAAATAAATATAGATACAAATGTTCTCCTCCGCTCCTGACTGCATGTGCTGCCATTCAAGTCAGTGATGGCATAATGGGTGGACTGGCGGCCATTGTGAGTGTATCTATGGGGATAAAGCAGGAAATAAAAGCAGGAAGTGTACACATCAATATATGCTGTGATTTGTTGATTCAACTCAACTGACGTTACAAAAAATACATTCCATTACATGAGCCATATCAGTGTACGGGCGCGTACGTAAATTTGCTCTGGCTATCTACTCCGATTTCAGTGCACTCTCATCTGAGTGAGGTGTTCTCTCATTTGTGTCTGGAAGTAGCTAGAAAGCTAGCCAACGTTAGCCAGTTATCTTGGGTGCTTGACTGCCATTGTGTGATCAGAACACTCTGATCAACCCTACTCCTCAGCCAGAGGGTCCACTCTGAGCACTCCGAGAGCAAAACTCTCTGAATTTCCGAACAGACAATCTGACAACGCTCTGAGTTTACCAACGCCCAGAGCGCACTCTGGCACTCCAGAGTGAGAGAGAGAACGCACCCTACGTCAGTTGAATGAGCGTTCCAAATTACTGCATCCCAATACCAGGCAGCTATTGCGAGTGTACCCATGGGTGTACCATTAAAATGTCCACGGTTATAGGTTCCAACAAGTCTGTTCTATTTATTCTAATTCTATGTGTGCTGCTGCTGCATTGTGGATGTCGTTGCCCAGTCAACCAAAGACGTGTTTGCTACAGCGCCTCGCTTTATTCAGCAAGGAACAACAACGTTTTATCACATTGCTAAGAGTCCATGTTACCGCAGAAACTGACTCAATTGCCCGGACGTCCTTTCTTCAGTCAGCTGTTAGTTGATGCAATAATTTCCATGGCGATGTAGAAGTTTCATTCAAATGATGCGAACTGATGTGGCCGTAACAATTACCAAACAAATCAACTTAAAACAACAGTAGTGTATACTTGTTGTCTGTATGTTGGGCTGTCTAATCCAAATGTGAGAAGGATCTGGAGAAAAGGGAAGCCACACTAAGGCTGCCCACTTATGAAAGACAATCCCTTAACCCTGCAGATGTGAGGTTGCAGTTAACTCCAGAGGGCCGTGTGTGTTTTCCTCTTCCACCCTCCCCCCGCCACCCCTGTCTGTTTTTCTCACACCACTCGTCAACCCCTAGCTGCTCCCCCAAAAAAGTAAAAATAAATATATATATATATATGTGTTCATGTGATTTAGGCAGTTTCTGCAGACTCTTAACGTGATAAAACCTTGCTGCTCCTTGCTAAAACAAGCAAGGTGTTGTAGCAAACTATTCTTCTGTTGCCTTGGCAATTCCCCCCAAAATACAGCAGCATACGTTGAAGTATAATTATTACAACAATTTGAATGGTAAAAAAAAAACGGTTGACATTATGTTCATTGTGCCAGCCCTAATCACTACGTTCAATGTCAAGTCGCTGCTGTATCTCTCAATCTCTCTGGGTGGTTTAGCTCAGTAGTAGTTCGTCTCTGGTTAAGTTAGGTGGTCAACTCTGCACCTTTGTGTGGAATGCTGTCATGAGTAGAGGTCACCCAGATTTATACAAATAGGGCGTTCCTGTGGGAGCAGCTAGGGGTTAACGAGTGGTGTGAGAAAAACAGACAGGGAAGCGCACACACACACACAGCCCTCTGGAGTTAACCCTGCAGATGTGTGGGCCTGTTGGGGGACTGTTTTTCACCAAGGGGGCAGCCTTGGATTAGACAGCGCAACATACAGGCAACTAGTATACACTACATTAGACTCTTAGAAAAAATGGTTCCATGTAGAACCTTCTGTGGAAAGGGTTCTACATCAAACTCAAAAGGGTTCTACCTCGAACCAAAAAGGGTTCTTCAAAGGGTTGTCCTTTAGGTTCTAGATTGCACCTTTTTTTCTAAGAGTGTACTGTTGTTTTAAATTGGTTTGTTTGGTAATTGGTATGGTTTCTTACAAGAATTTAGTAAAATGAAGATTTAAGGATATTATTTTTTATCAATGAGCAAAGTAGACAATGATTCCCTAAGCAAAATAGAAAAATGTGAGAACAACTCAAACAGATTCCAAAGTGTCCAGAACAATTCAATTCAAGGGGCTTTATTGGCATGGCAAACATATGTTTACATTGCCAAAGCAAGTGAAATAGATAATGAACAAAAGTGAAATAAACAATAACAGTAAACATTACACTCACAAAAGTTCCAAAAGAATAAAGACATTTCAAATGTCATATCATGTCGATAAACGATGTTGTAATGATGTGCAAATGATGTACAAAAGGGAAAATAAATAAACGTAAATATAGGTTGTATTTACAATGGTGTTTGTTCTTCACTGGTTGCCCTTTTCTTTTGGCAACAGGTCACAAATCTTGCTGCTGTGATGACACACTGTGGTATTTCACCCAATAGATATGGGAGTTTATCAAAATTGGATTTGTTTTTCGATTTCTTTGTTGATCTGTGTAATCTGAGGGAAATATGTGCCTCTAATATGGTCATACATTTGGCAGAAGGTTAGGAAGTGCATCTCAGTTTCCACCTCATTTTGTTGGCAGTGTGCACATAGCCTGTCTTCTCTTGAGAGCCAGGTCTGCCTTTGGTGGCCTTTCTCAATAGCAAGGCTATGCTCACTGAGTCTGTACTTAGTCAAAGATGTCCTTCATTTTTGGTCAGTCACAGTGGTCAGGTATTCTGCCACTGTGTACACTCTGTTTAGGGCCAAAGCATTCTAGTATGCTCTGTTTTTTTGTAAATTCTTTCCTATGTGTCAAGTAATTCTCTTTTTGTTTTCTCATGATTTGGTTGTGTCTAATTGTGTTGCTGTCCTGGGGCTCTGTGGGGTCTGTTTGTGTTTGTGAACAGAGCCCCAGGACCAGCTTGCTTAGGGGGCTCTTCTCCAGGTTTATTTCTCTGTATGTGATAGATTTGTTATGGAAGGTTTGGGAATTGCTTCCTTTTAGGTGTTTGTAGAATTTAACGTCTCTTTTCTGGATTTTGATAATTAGCAGGTATTGACCTAATTCTGCTCTGCATGCATTATTTGGTGTTTTACGTTGTACACAGAGGATATATTTGCAGAATTCTGCATGCAGAGTCTCAATTTGGTGTTTGTCCCATTTTTGTGAATTCTTGGTTGGTGAACGAACCCCAGACCTCATAACCATAAAGGGCGATGGGTTCTATAACTGATTCAAGTATTTTTAACCAGATCCTAATTGGTATGCCAAATTCTATGTTTCTTTTAATGGCATAGAAGGCCTTTCTTGCCTTGACTGTCAGATCGTTCACAGCTTTGTGGAAGTTACCTGTGGCGCTGATGTTTAGGCCGAGGTATGTATAGTTTTTTGTGTGCTCTAGGGCAACGGTGTCTAGATGGAGTTTGTGTTTGTGGTCCTGGGAACTGGACCTTTTTTGGAACACCATTATTTTTGTCTTACTGAGATTTACTGTCAGGGCCCAGGTCTGGCAGAATCTGTGCAGAAGATTTAGGTGCTGCTGTAGGCCCTCCTTGGTTGGGGACAGAAGCACCAGATCATCAGCAAACAGTAGACATTTGACTTCAGATTCTAGTGGTGGGGGGCCGGGTGCTGCAGAACAACAGTTTTTTATTGTTGAAAACCCCTCCCTCCTTTCCTTGACCATGCAGTCATCCCAGCAGCACGGCCCACTCCCCGAAATCTAACATGACATTGTTGACCCAAATACCTGCTCTGGCCCCCGTACCCTCCTACAGCCCTCTTACATACACCCAAGCAGGGACCTAGCGGGTGCTTTTCATTTGTAAGACCCTTCTCACGTAAATAGAGAGACCCCCCCCCCTCTCTCCTCTTCCACCCACGACCCTCCTCCCACCCCACTTATCAAGGGTCTGCAGACAACCAGAGAGAGAAAGAGAGAGAGAGGGGGGGGGGGAGAGAGAGAGGTTCCCTCCATTGTTTTGTCTCTGCTGACACATTCATGGTGGGTTTCTGTTGGGGTTGTGGCTGGGGTTGGGTGGGGGGTATGGTTGGGATGGGTATAGGGGACGGAGAATGGGGTGGGGGGGGGGAGACAATGGACGCCGTGAGCCCCCGCTGGTCTCCCTGTCTGTGAGCGTGACCTGCTTTGACAGTCCCAGGCCTAGGCCCAGCCAGTCCACAGGGTGCTGGGCTGTGGGACTTCTCTGCTGCCCTCCACCCAAACACTAAATGGGCCTGTCCCACCCACACACAACAGTGCTCATGCACAAATGCATACGCACGCACGCACGCACGCACACACACACACACACACACACACACACACACACACACACACACACACACACACACACACACACAGCAGGACTGGGACTACACTAGAACGCAAAGCCTCGTTATTGTCATTGAAGCTAGTACATTCAGCTATATAAACAGGGAGCATGACAAGAAAAGTTAAACAACAAAGTAAGCTACAGAGAATCAAATTGATTCGATTTGTGTTTGTATGCTACAGGCGACACCAATTGGTCATTCATACATGTACCTTAACATGCACTGCATACATACAAAAGTCATCAGATACCAGAACTCCACTGTCTAAAAAGTTGCATGCAGAAGTAATAGCCTGTGCTTTCCCTGTCCTCTTGTCGTTGTTTATCCCTCTCTTCTTCTCGTTCTCTGGTTCTCTCCATCACACGGCTTACAGCAGGGCTCTTTGTCTGCATGCCGGGAATGGGGAGGCGAAGCACAGTTTGTTCATAATGGATTATTGATTAGTCTGAGAATCTGCTGGCTTGGGGGTTGATGGAGGGAGAGGCGAGGGGACGGGGGCTCTGTCCACACCACTGCTGTCCCGCCCTGAGCACTGAATGTGTCCACTTTATGAGCCCCTGTCTCTATACCGTGTGTGTGTGATTTTTAAAGAGTTCTCTGTGTTTAATGCCCAAAGCACACATGTGACTGACTATGAAGCTCTCAGTATGTACCAGTCGCTTTCAAAGCTTACTCTCTCTCTCTCTGTATGGAGCAGTGTTAAAATCTCAGTGTGCGTAGACCTCATAGAAATCTGTGTGGATAACTTTTGTAAAGCAGCCCTCTGTTTGGCAATTTCATTTTTTTGTGCGTGTGCAGGCATGTGTGTTTGCATTTGTTCACGCATGTGTGTGTGAATAAGCATTCATTTCCTATCCGTATATGTTCCTCTTAAATGCTGTGCTCTGTGTCCCAATGAGGCTACAACAGACAGCAGGGCTGACGATGCCCCACACTGAAATGGCCCTGAGCCATTTGCTTTAATAAAGCGTATAGTGGGTGAGAAGGAGTGTGTTTCTTAAAGGCCACATCACTCCACCTCCTTCCTCTGTGTTTGGAGAGTGTGTGTTGCGTCTCCGTCTCTCTTCGCGGTGTTTGTTGTGGTTGAGAGCCCTCCCTCTGGCTGACGGTGTTGTCCATCACAACGGCGAGAGTACAGCTACAGCCCTCCGCTCTCCTCACCCTCTTTGCCCTCCTTCCTCGCCTTTCTCCCTGCCAGACACACAGAAGAATGTGCTGCAAGACCAGCTCCAGATGTCCCAAGAACCTCCCTGAGATCTGAGATGGAAATAGGCCTCCTTTCTTTGAAGGGCTCTGGATCGATGAGAAAGAAATAAGAGCGGATTTCCTCGTTTCGCACAGCAGCTCGACCTTCAGCTGCCTGAGTTCAACATTTTTGTGGGGGGAAATGTGTTTTTGTCTTCCTCCCCACTAACAGCCCCTTTATCTCAGCTGAGAAGGTTTGTGTGGGTTTTAAACTCATGGTACGACATGTTAAAAGTGCATCGGTATATCTGACACATTTATAAAGCTATTATAGACATTATAGAGCTACAGTATAATAGACATAGCCCTTCTCAAACCATGCGTCTGCATCAGGGTTGGGATCAACGCTAGCAAGATGGAGTGGGCTACATGACAGCCAAGGCATTCAATTCAAGGTTGGGCTTATCATAGGATATGAGGAGCTTTTTGGGTCAGCGCGGCGGGGGGAATGAGGGTGGGGGGAATGGGGGTGGACATGTTGAAATCAAGTCTTTGACAAGAAACCCGTGGTGGGTGTAGTTTTTGCATTACTGTAACACTCATCACAGAAGTCCTAATAATGAATGGTAACATTGTTCCTCTGGACACACACACACACACACACACACACACACACACACACACACACAAAGTCTTATACAGCCAACCTTGTGGAGACACACCATTTAGTCCCATTCAAAATCCTATTTTCCCTAACCCCTAAACCTAACCCTAACCTGTACTCTAACCCTAACCTTAACCCAAAAACCTAACCTTAATCCTAACCCTAGCCTCTAACCCTTAACCTAATTCTAACCCTAACACAAATTCTTACCTTAACCCTAAACCTCCTAGAAATAGCATTTGACCTTGTGGGGACGAACAAAATGTCCTCAGTTGGTCAAATTTTTGGGGACTTCTGGTCCCCACAAGAATAGTTAAACACGTCCACAGACACACACATACACACTATTAGCCAATTTGTCATTTCTTTCTTACTTTGTGTTGAGAGGGGAGCGTGTTTCTCCTTCAGCTAGGCTAATCTCATTACAGTTTAATTTGAACATGTGACCGTCTGGTGGATGACAGGCTTAATGCTCGCTGAAAACTTACTCAATCAGCACACCCCATTTAATAACAAATAAGATCATTATCCTCTTTTTTTTAACACTTAAACAGGAAGAAATAAACCAGGAAGTATTAAAGGGGCAATCTGCAGTTCGAACAATAACAAAGTGAACACTCCGTCACTGATTTGGTAAACAGCCGAGGAATGGGGCTGGAGAAATGTTACCACTCTCAGACTAAATGGGGCAAGAGACAGATGGGGGGGATATTAAGGAAGAAAAGGGGGGAGAATGAAGATCTGTTCAGATCTAGGTGTTTACTTGTCAGTCCTTTCCAGCAATGTGAATTCCTTATGGGCAATTCCAAGGTATTTACGCTTTGACTTTAAAGCGGATGCCAAACAAAAACCATTGATTTCAAAGTACAACTCTATGCACAAGGAATACTTTTAACAATTGCTACAGAAAATTTAACAAAAACTCATTTATTGGAAGAACTGTGCAGATGCAAACTTGGGTAACAGAGTTAGGGTAAAACCTCCCTCGGGTTTTTATGCGACCATGTTTTCCAAAAGCTCTGTTAAATATCTGCTCCGAATTAAGATTCAAAGATGTCTGCAGAAAGAGTGGGGTGTCAGCTATGACATGGTGCCTTGAATTTGAAAAAATCTCTCGGTTATTGAACTACAGTAACTGAAGTGGATATACACCCGGTAACGGAATTACGGTAACGGAATTACATGACCTGTACTGCACAGAAATGCATAATTTTGTATCTGAATCTCAGTCTTGTTTCACAAGTTTGGACATCGCAGCACAGTAGAGTACAGTGCAGTACAAAACAGCACAGCAGTGCAGTAGAGTAGAATAGATTAGAGTAGGGTAGAGTAATGCAGGCTTGACTTCAGTAAAGTGCAGTAGAGCACAGTAGAGTTCCATACATTACAGTAGAGTGTAGTTCAATACAGTAAAAAAATAAAAATAATACTCTACTGTACTGTACTATCCAAACTTGTGAATCATACGTCTATAATAGGTTCAGATTTGGTCCGGTCTGTCTGTGGACGTTAACATCAACTCCAGTGTGGACTGACCACATTTCAACTACTTTTCAATGTCCATGGACGCCCAGTGCTTAGTGGGTGAAGATGCTGGTTACATTAAATGGAAAGAGAGGGGGCTTATGGGTAGGTGTCAGTAAGTGCTGGGAGAGGTGACATTAACTGGAGAGAGAGGCTGAGAGAGAGAGAGAGAGGGGTTGTTATCAACTGAACATAACAGTGTGCCAGTGGAAGGGAGAACCGTAGCAGATGACCCAACTGTGGTTTGTGACTACTCTGATTTCCCGTTGTATCCAATTCAGTTGCAGTAATTCCGTTACTGATTTTTGGGTAATTTCGTTACCAATTTGGTAAAGGAGTTATGAGTTTGAATCACTTAATAATTCATAAACCAATGGAAATGCCCTTATGTAATTGACTTAAGGCTTGTTTTAGTGTGATTTAGTCAAGTTTAGTCTCTTAGTTTTTTTTGTGATTAGTAATATATTTTCTTTGAGGCTTAATGCTTTGCCAGTAAAATCATTCTATCTTAGACTTTACTTTGATCAAATCAAAGTGTATTGGTTGCGAATATCATCAAATCAAATCAAGTTTATCTTATATAGCCCTTCGTACATCAGCTAATATCTCGAAGTGCTGTACAGAAACCCAGCCTAAAACCCCAAACAGCAAGCAATGCAGGTGTAGAAGCACGGTGGCTAGGAAAAACTCCCTAGAAAGGCCAAAACCTAGGAAGAAACCTAGAGAGGAACCAGGCTATGAGGGGTGGCCAGTCCTCTTCTGGCTGTGCCGGGTGGAGATTATAACAGAACTATGCCAAGATGTTCAAAAAGCATGGTCAAATAATAATCATGAATAAATGTCAGTTGGCTTTTCATAGCCGATCATTAAGAGTTGAAAACAGCAGGTCTGGGACAGGTAGGGGTTCCGTAACCGCAGGCAGAACAGTTGAAACTGGAATAGCAGCAAGGCCAGGCGGACTGGGGACAGCAAGGAGTCATCATGCCCGGTAGTCCTGACGTATGGTCCTAGGGCTCAGGTCCTCCGAGAGAGAGAAAGAAAGAGAGAAGGAGAGAATTAGAGAGAGCCAAGATTTTCAAAATGTTCATAAATGACAAGCATGGTCAAATAATAATCAGGAATAAAAGTCAGTTGGCTTTTCATAGCCGATCATTAAGAGTTGAAAGCAGCAGGTCTGGGACAGGTAGGGGTTCCATAACCGCAGGCAGAGCAGTTGAAACTGGAACAGCAGCAAGGCCAGGTGGACTGGGGACAGCAAGGAGTCATCATGCCCGGTTTGCCGTGACGTATGGTCCTAGGGCTCAGGTTCTCAGAGAGAGAGAAAGAAAGAGAGAACGAGAGAATTAGAGAGAGCATACTTAAATTCACACAGGACACTGGATAAGACAGGAGAAGTACTCCAGGTATAACCAACTGACCCCAGCCCCCCGACACATAAACTACTGCAGCATAAATACTGGAGGCTGAGACAGGAGGGGTCAGGAGACACTGTGGCCCCATCCGATGATACCCCCGGACAGGGCCAAACAGGAAGGATATAACCCCACCCACTTGTTGTCGCAGGTGCAGCGAAATTCTTATATTGCACTAATATGTAGCAATACAATAACAATCCATACATAATCCAAAAAGTCAAAAAAGAATAACAAGAAATTAAGAAAAATTAGAACGACCTATGTCAGAGAGCGGAATACACTGAGCGCACAAAACATTAGGAACACCTGCTCTTTCCATGACATAGTGACAAGGTGAATTCAGGTGAAAGCGATGACCCATTATTCATGTCACCTTTTTAAATCCACTTCAATCAGTGTAGATGAAGAGGAGGAGACAAGTTAAGGGAAGCATTTAAAGCCCGGAGACAATTGTGACGTGCATTGTGTGTTTGTGCCATTCAGAGGGTGAATAGGCGAGACAAAATATTGAAGTGCCCTTGAACGGGGTATGGTAGTAGGCGCCAGGCACACCGGTTTGTATCAAGAAGTGCAACACTCAAACAGTTTCCCGTGTGTATCAAGAATGGTCCACCATCCAGACAACTTGACACAACTGTGGGAAGCATTGGAATCAACATGGGCCAGCATCCCTGTGGAACGCTTTCAACACCTTGTAGAGTCCATGCCTCAACGAATTTAGGGTGCTCTGAGGGCAAAAGGGGTGCAACTCAATGGTAGGAAGGTGTTCCTAATGTTTTGTACACCCAGAGTATATAAATGGTGTGTATAGACAGTGTGGACAGGATATGAATAGAACAGTTGTGTACAGCACTAGTTACATAGGATAAGACATGACTACAATACATTATATACATATACAGTTAGTAAAAACAGTATGTAAACATGATTCAAGTGTCCAGTGTTCAATGGCTGTGTACATCGGGCAGCAGTCTCTTCAGGTGAAGGGTAGAGTGCTTTGATGCACCTGTACTGTCTCACTTATTTAACAGTGACTGTTTAGCATTTTAGGCTGTGGCTGGCATTCAGACCTTGAATCTTTCAGTAATCCTCAATGAAACATATTGTCTTCAGCACCTTCGAGAACACCACCACTAGCGCCTCGTTTTCTTTTTGGGTGGGGGGGGGGGGGTGTGGAATAGAGGTGAAACCAAAGTCTTCAACCGGTTTCAACTTTAAGCGGCTTATGATTGTAACATGTGGACCAGCGAAATCTTGCGTCTGAGATGCTCTCTCTCTGATACAAATGCAATGGGCTTTTCTCAGAGGCATTAGGCAGTGTCATGCTCTCGCTCATGTTGACACGGCGTTCACAATACGTATCGCATTCATGCCTGACTTGCTGTTGACGTATCGCTCAATCCGTATGATGTCCATGTGCAGCAGATGAGAACTGTTTTGTGATAGCTTGCATAGGCACGGTTAAACTGACAAATAGTGCTGTACTCTCCCCGTGTCAAAGCAACACTGTTTACTCACTGTGGTGGCAGTTTGTGTGTGTGTGTGTGTGTGTTTTGATAGCCCCTCATTTCCCACCTCGTCCTCTTAGGATTTTGATCGATTATCCACTTCTAACGATAGTCAGTCACTCAGCCTGGCGAGCTATGAGCGGTGGATGATGTAATAACCGGTAATCGTGCTGTCAATCATCCTTCCTCATAACTCCAACTCAATCCTCTATTATTCTCCCTTTCTATATATGTATTATTCATTTTAGTCTCTTCTGGTGTCTTTTCAAATTGAAATTAATCTGAATACAGCAAGGGGCTTTGAGGTAAAAAGTTCACATTAATTGGTGCCTTTGTCCTTTGTTGGTATGTGTCCTGCACTTCAATTGGGCTTTTTGTTGAGTCCACGTTGAGAATTGTGGAACTTGCAACAGTGAGATTGAGACATGAGAGAGAGAGAGTGTAAAGCAACTCATAAATTATCTCTCTCTCTCTCTCTCTCTCTCTCTCGCTCTCTTTACTCTGGAAGAGTGGAAAGAGCCACTTCCTGTTGTGTGCTTAAGATCCCTGCCATGTGATAGTGTCAGTTGAAGCGGGCGTGGGGAATATGGTGGCTAGGCTCAGGCTGCTGGCGCTGATCTTGCTGATGTGAATGAACGTTGCACTGCGGTGCGATTGTGTGCAAAGTGTCGACTCAGCTGGAGTGGCGTCAGTGGCAGCGCCATGCACAATCACACACAGTGGCCCTCTCTGTCTGACATTTCAACAGACTTACATATGATATCACCCCATACACACGCCGAGGTGCTTACTTACATAGAGACGCACACACATGCTGCATGCTCTGACACATACCCGGAGTTATGAATATGCAAATGTGTAACGGATCACTGTAGGTGAAGTGGCATGCTTTGGCTATGGTAACGCTGTCTCTTTGTTCTGTCTCTCTCGCTCTCTCTCTCTCTCTCTCTCTCTCTCTCTCCCTTTCTGTATTGCCAAAATAACTATGTTGATTATTGACAATTCAATAAGATATAAAAGACATTTAGAAACATTTATCAGAATTAGTGAGTACTCAATTTCATTTGATCTCTCTCTCTCTCTCTCTCTCTCTCTCTCTCAGGGTGAGGACCTGCCTGGAAGCTGCTGATATGCTGAAAAATAAAGCCAAAGAAAGGCCAGCCAGTGAACAGAACAGGAGAGGAGACATGGAGTAACAGTGTCTGACTATACACAGCCACAGATAGAGCTTGTTAATGTGTTGCCATATACCATGACTGATTCCTTCTGACACAGTGTAAGGTACCCAGAGATGTACGATTCCCGATAGTGCTGTGTAAGCTATTTTACAAAGGGCTGTATAGCAGGCACAGAGACATTGACAGTGTTGGATTCACTGACTGTCAGTGCATGGATGAAGACAGATAGATGGCATACTGAAGATAGATGGCAAAAGAGTGTTAAATGAACACGGCCTGAATAGCACTGGATGCACCCTTACAGTTGGCAGTGGATGAGCACGGACAGATAGCATTGGGATTGGCTGATACAGACGGAGAACGCTAGAGCTAGATGAGCTACTGCGGATAGCAGTGTAGATCCACTGTTAGCGAGTTAGCGCAGGCAGGGAGTGGGAGGCATAGCACCATGAACCCCAGAGAGAGCGGAGGAGGAGGAGTGGAGGCCATGGAGACCCAGGCGGGAGGGCTGGAGGAGGGGGAGGAGGGATGCAAGGCCAGCCATGGAGGAGATGGAGAAGAGGGGGAAGAAGACAAGGCCTCAGCCTACGACTGCAACGTGTGTGGCCGCAGCTTCCCCTTCCAGAGCTCTCTGTCGCAGCACATGCGGCGCCACACAGGCGCACGCCCCTACAAGTGCCCCTACTGCGACCACCGCGCCTCCCAGAAGGGCAACCTCAAGGTCCACATCCGCAGTCACAAGCTGCGCACGCTCACTAGCCACCACCCCGAGGAGGAGGAGGGGCCAGAGGAGGAAGAGGACGGGTCAGTTGAAGTGGGTGTGTCTGAGGGACTGGACGGTGGAACCAGTCCGACGAAGAGCAGCTCGGCCTGTAACAGGGTCGTCAACGGAGACGCTGACACAGAAGAGGGCATAGGGAAGACGGCGGTGAGGAGCGTCAAAAGGGAGAAGTCGAGCTCTGAGCAGCGGCCATATTGCTGCCGTCTGTGCGGGTACCAGACCCAGCGCGAGGACCAACTCCTCAGTCACATCGAGAAGGTGCACATCACAGCCGACATGGAGGACGAGACTACCCCAGTGAGTCAGGAGGCAGTGGCAACGGAGGGAGAAGCAGGGACTCAGGTCACTGATGGTGCCTTCCCCTGTGAAACGTGTGGCCAGGTGTTCACACAGGCCTGGTTCCTTAAGTCCCACATGAAGAAACACGCAGGCCTCCTTGAGCACTGTTGTCGGGTGTGCGGCCGCCGCTTCAGGGAAGCCTGGTTCCTCAAGAGCCACATGAAGACCCACAATGGCTCCAAGGCCTCCGGCCGGGGGAAACCAAAGGCAGACTCCCAAGAGGCCGCGGCCACCGTCAACGACGTGGCCCAAGACCCAGAGACCAATGTGACCTCCACACGCCTTTACCAGGTTTGCTCCAAGTGTGGAAACCTGTTCCATGACCGAGAGAGCCTGAAGGCCCACGAGAAGATCCACAGCCAGGCTAAGCAGCCGACACAGGGCCAGAGACGACCTAGCGATGACGCGGACTCTCTCGGTGCCAAAAGGCGCCTCCTGGACTACCTCAGCCTCCGGCCAGCTGTCGAAGAAAAGCCCCAGGAAGAGAAGAGGCGCTTAGGCCAGAGGATCCCCGAGCTGGACCCAGTTTGTAGCTACCAGGCCTGGCAGCTGGCTACGCGGGGCAGGGTTCTGGAGCCTGTGGAGGCATACAGTATGAAGGCTACGGCAGGTGGAGAAGGGGATGAGGTCCTGGCTGGAGGGACCGTGGTGTACGAGAAGAAGAGCAGCCACTACATCCTGGAGGGCCAGCAGAGGGAGCGACGCTCAGGGAGACGCAGCAGCGCCAGCGGGGGAGGGGGTAGTAGCCACCACACCTCCCCCGGGGAGCGCACTCCCGAGAGCCTGAGCGACTCGGAGTACCGTCCCTCCTCGCGCCAGGGCCGACGTTCCTCCTCCTCCCAGCAGAGCCAGTCCAAGTCCACCGAGTGCTTCGAGTGCGGAAAGGTGTTCCGCAGCCGCCACCAGATGATTGTGCACCAGCGGGTCCACCAGAGGCGAGATGGGGGCAGGGGTTCCGGGTCCGGAGGGGACAGCAGGGCAGGGCAAGGAGGGGACCGCTGGGGATCCACCAGTGATCCCGAATCAGGCTCCCCTAGCAGGCCCAGCACCCCAGGGTACGGGAACTCACCACCAGCCTCCATCCTGGGAGAGGACGCCCCTGAGATGGGCACCGCCAACGCAGTCCCACTGGCAGGTTAGTGAACATACCTCGGTGGTTATTTAAGTAGTTCCCGACCCTAATATAAGCCCTGTCGTGTGACCGTAGTTGGATTAGTGAGGGGGGAATTGGGCAATATTTGAGAGGAAATAGAATGTGAACAAACCTTTTCTCTGACAACAGCAAGATATTTAGCTCTGTTCTCAAGAGATTTAGAATGACAAAATCCAAGAGATAAGCTTCAATGTAAGGACTATGTTAAGCATGCTGTAGGAGCTCATTCCTTTTCAAGCTCTTTCAAGGCCCCTGATCTTGACAGTCTCCCACTAGCAAACATCTGTTGGTGAGATCCCTATCATTGTGATTCCATCTCGTCAACTCAGCCCCATATGGAGTGGGGACATGAGCCACCCTGTGGCGATAGTCGGAACTGCTCAGGATCTGTTTTTGAGTGCGCTTTACATAAACAAGATGATAGACTGTATCATGTCAGGTCATTATGTTCTCATTTGTGTTCAAGCCACTGTTGAAAACAGCAAGACGGTTGACAAAAGCAGACAAAGATGAAAAGTCAATGGGTGGTTTGATGAAAGCTTATGCTTTGAAAGTGGCATTACAATGGAGTTGGAATTCTTGGAATGCCTATCATTTCTTCCCCCCCTTTGAGCAATAAACACTGGGAAAAAATACTGATAAACATATACATCTTGGTTGATTTAAGATTCAAGATTGCTTGGTATGTACGTTCTTCAGTATGGCACAGACAGGTATTTGAGTGGGTGTCAGTGTTAGCACTAACTTGTTGAAAATATGTCTCTGCTTATCATGTTTTCATACACAGTTAAGAATCGGAGCTTAGTCTTTCACTCTCTTCCCTGGCGGGTTAGAATGTCAGAAATAGAAGTCGTTTTTCTTCGTGCTCGAGCAGTGTGCTATTTCAGCTTTTCCTGTCTCAGGAAACCCCCCTCCCCCCTTTTATCTGTGTGAATATGTTTTTGCTCTCCTTTTTTAAATTATTTACAGTAAAAAAATCTGTATTTTTTTCTCCCACTCGGCTTTCAACATGAGAGTGTTTGAAAATTGAGCAGAGAGAAATAGAGAAATAGCACGAAAACACGCAACTTCACTAGACTAAAGAAAGAAAGGAGAAAGTTGCTTTTTTGTTCGCCATACTGTCACACACAAGAAAACACTTGTTCATGTCTGTTGTGAACTTCCTGTTTTGTCATTCATGTACTAAATCCCCAGACAGGAACATTTACTTATTCAGTTAGTATGCAGAGAATGTATCTTACTTATCATATCCCTTGGGATGTTATGTGCAGTAGCCTACGTATGAGAACATTAAGAATATTAACTCATACAGTCAGAGCCATGAGTGAGTCGCCTGGTTCCAGAACTGTTAGTGCAGTATAGACAACTCAACATGTTTGTCATCACAATGACCATAGGAGTTGGCAAGACAGCACAAACAGATCTGGGACCAGGCTAATGAGAGATTGAGGAGATTTTAAGATCACAGCAATGGATTCTGAGTGAGCATTGTTTTTTTCCCTCCCTCGTGGCAGTTGGTTTAAAACAGAACTCAGGATCATGTTCATTAGGTTACACAATGAAATACATTCTTAAACGTTCTACAACTGAACATGAAAATGAGCATTTCTAATTGGACAAGGACAGGTAGTCCCTCCCTGTTTCAGTCAGTTTTTCCCCTATTTGATGCCAAATGAACAGGACGCAGGCCGTGGCAGTGATGGCCACATTTTACATTTTAGTAATTTAGCAGATGCTCTTATCCCAGAGCAATTTACAGTTAGTGCATTCATCTTAAGATAGCTAGGTGGGACAACTACATATCACATAGTAAGTACATTATTCCTCAATAAAATAGCTATCAGCAAAGTCTGAGCTAGTAAGGCGTTTGTTCACAAAACTTTCTCCCCTCGAGTGCTGTGGGATTATTTAAGATACTCTTTGAAGAGGTAGGGTTTCAGATGTTTTCGGAAGATGGGCAGGGACTCTGCTGTCCTAGTGGGAGGTGGCAGAATGGAGTGCTCGGGTTGGACGTGTAGGGTTTGAGTACAGCCTGAAGGTAGGGAGGGGCAGTTCCTCTTGCTGCTCTGTAGGCAAGTACCATGGTCTTGTAGTGGATGCAAGCTTCGACAGGAAACCAGTGGAGTGTGCAGAAGAGCGGAGTGACACGGGAAAACTTGGGAAGTTTGAACACCAGGCGGGCTGCAGCATTCTGGGTAAGTTGCAGGGGTTTGAAGGCGCAAGCGGGGTCCTAGCCAACAGCGTAGTCCAGACAGGAGATGACAAGTGCCTGGATTAGGACCTGCACCGCTTCCTGTGTGAGGTAGGGTCGTACTCTACGGATGTTGTAGAGTATGAACCTGCAGGAGCGAGTCACTGCTTTGACGTTTGCAGAGAACGACAGGGTGTTGTCCAGGTAAGGTTCTTTGCATTCTCGGGGGGGGGGGGGGGGGGGGAACCGTGGAGTTGTCAACTGTGATGGAGAGGTCTTGGAGCGGGAAGGCCTTCCCCGGGAGGAAGAGCAGCCACGCCTTGTCGATGTTGAGCTTGAGGTGGTGGGCTGACATCCAAGCTAAGATATCTGCCAGGCACGAAGGGGGGAAGGATAAAAGTAGTTGAGTGTCATTCGCATAGCAATGATAGGAGAGACCATGAGAGGATATGATGGAGCCGAGTGACTTGGTATATAGAGAGAAGAGGGCCTAGAACCCAGCCTTGGGGGACACCAGTAATGAGAGTACGTGTTGCAGATACAGATCCTCTCCACATCACCTGGTAGGAGCGGCTTGCCAGGTAAGATGCAATCCAAGCATGTGCAGAACCTGAGATGCCCAGCCCTGAGAGGGTGGAGAGGAGGATCTGGTGGTTCAGTGTTGAAGGCAGCGGATAGATCTAGGAGGATGAGAACAGAGGAGAGAGAGTCAGCTTTGGCAATGCGGAGAGCCTCCGTGACACAGAGGAGAGCGGTCTCGGTTGAGTGAACCGTCGTAAAGTCTGACTGGTTGGTGTCAAGACGATCGTTCTGAGATAGAGTTGGTTAGAGACAGCACACTCAAGTGTTTTGCAAAGAAAAGAAAGAAGGGATACTGTTCTGTAGTTTTTGATGTCAGAGGAGTGTTGATTTCCTGAGGAGGGGAGCGACTCGAGCCCTTATGAAGTCAGAGGGGACGCAACCAGTGGTCAGGGATGAGTTGAGGAGGGAAGTGAGGAATGGGAGAAGGCCTCCAGAGATGGTCTAGAGGAGAGGAATAGGGTCGAGCGGGCAGGTTGTTGGGCAGCCGGACCTCACTAGTTGCAGGGTTTCATCTGGAGAGCAGGGGGAGAACGCGGTCAAGGCATAGGGTAGTTCTGTGGGACCACTGGACTCAATAGGCTGAGTGAATGAGAAGCGGATGACGTCAGTCTTCTTTTCAAAGTGGTTGACAAAGTCATCTGCAGAGAGGGAGAAGAGAGGGGGGTGGAGGTTTAAGTAGGGAGGAGAAGGTGGAAAGAGCTACCTCAGATCCCCTGTCAGACAGTCAGGTAACAGGGCCTGGTAGGATGTCCTCTGCCCTATCTATACCCTCTATGTTCCACTGGCTGGTTACCTAATCCCCGCTGACGCCATCCAGCCACCCTGATGCCTCTCCTGCTCCCCCACGTCTCAGGGATTTGTTATTTATAGAGACACTACTAATGGACACACATACTCTCAGAGGACACACACACCTAGCATGCACCAGCAGCATACCACCCTGCATCCCACTGCTGGCTTGCCTCTGAAGCTGAGCAGGGTTGTACCTGGTTGGGAGACCAGATGCTGCTGGAAGTGGTGTTGGAGGGCCAGTAGGAGGCACTCTTTCCTCTGGTCTAAAACAAAAAGTTTTAGGGCAGTGATTGCCCCAGGGCAGTGATTGGGGACATTGCCCTGTGTTGGGTGCTGTCTTTCAGATGGGATGTTAAATGGGTGTTCTGACTCTCTGTGGTCACTAAAGATCCCATGGCACTTATCATAAGAGTAGGGGTGTTAACCCCGGTGTCCTGGCTAAATTCCCAATCTGGCACTCATATCATCATGGCCACCTAATCTTCCCCAACTTCCAATATTGGCTCATTCATCCCATTTATCTCCTCTGTAACTCTTCCCCAGGTTGTTGCTGTAAATGAGAATGTATTGTGAGTCAACATACCTGGTAAAATAATGGTAAAAGAAATGCATGTGCACACACAAACACATACACACTCCCAGACGTCAATTGAGTGTACTGACAGACAGGTGATCTGGTTGGAAGGTGAGCAAAGGCCTAGATTCAATCAGATCAAGTGTTAACCGGCGATGACCGCATAGCTGATGTTTTGGAGGTGTCGGAGGTGGAACTGCGTTGGAGCTGTCAAATGTGATCATTGTCACGAAGCCACACCAGTCCCACTCGCGTTAGAAGTTCACAGCGAGAAAGTTGTAAAGAAATAATTATTAAAATCATTAAACAAAATAATAAGGATTTATATCAGCCTAATTAGGGTGTAGATTACATCTCACGTTCCAGTTAACAAGGCTGCATGGCTGTAAGATTTTTCTTAATGCGACTTCGTGCAGCCAATGGCCGTGTCCGCTTTAGGTATACCGTGAGCCTCTTGTGGACTTGACAGCTCTTACGCCGTTCCAACTCCGACGCCGTCAAAACATCAGATATGCGGACGTTGCTTAAAGCGGATTTGATTGAATCGGTCCCTAAGTCGTTCAAGTCAGGGGTTCATTCAAGGTTTGCGCTGTTGACAGTTTTGCTTATAGTTTGGAAATGCCAATGAACATGACTGGATGGCTGCTCAGGTGATCAGGTCCATGGAGGTGAGGTGATGCACTGCTGAGGAGTTGGCAGGTTGCCCACCCTGTCCATCACTCTTATGATCCCCAGACAGAGACAGTATCTAAAGGCCTTTTTTTTTTTACCTATTTACTATCTACAGTACATACTGTACAGGAGAACATGATCATTTTCAGGACGTTACTTATGAAGTGTGGATAGGCTTTCCAAATGGCTGAGTAATGTACGTTTAGAATGTTTGTATGGTTACTGTAGGCGCTGGATATCTCGTCTCCTAGTCCCACCCAATTGTTAGTCTCTTGCGACAGACTGGCGAGCGCAAGCAAGATTTGGTTCTGGGTTCCAGGATCACCTGTATGTCTGCAGTACATGTGGAGGAGAGGAGAGGAGCTACAGGTGACAGTCTCGATTGCCTTGACTGCTGAGTGGGAGTGAGGGAGGGAGGGAGGGAGCAAGCGAAGGAGGGAGGGAGCGAGGGAGGTGTGCAGTTAACGGCGGACATCCCAGCCAGTGTTTGTTTATGTCAGATGGATGTTATTCCCCCCCCCTCCCCCCGTGGTTTCCCCTTGGCAGCAAGGCAGGTTTTGGCACCGACAGCTCTATGGGAGCCAGGTTCTTTCCCCTTCTCAAACACAGACATGCACACCACCTACTGGTACTGACTTTTGTGATGGTACATTGTCCCTCAATAAAGTAGCTAACTATGTACGACTGAGGTGTGTGGTTGTCTCACCTAGCTATCTTAAGGTGAATGCACTAACTATAAGTAGCTCTGGATAAGAGCGTCTGCTAAATGACTAGCCTCCAGCTCAACCCTGGCTGGGTGTTAGCCACTGCAGTATGTGGACAATAGGGAAGCCAAATGAAAAGCAGATGGCTGTGGCATGTTCTAATTACGAAGTGGGAACACAGTGGTGTGTGTGTGTGTGTGTGTGTGTGGGTGTGTGGGTGTGTGTTTCAGTGGGCAAGGGAGGTTTTGTACATCAGAAGACACTGAGTGTGTGGACACATATCCATATTAATTAAAGGGGCAGTCTGCAGTTGCTACATCCATTTTTTGTAATGATAATCGAAGGATATGTGCCCATTTGATTCTTGAAGAATATAACTTATAAATGCCTCATGAGCTTAGTTCAACTCCGGTACCCCAGCATAACGCAACATATACGCTTGTTTGACTCTAATGTTTGTAAAAAGTCAACTTAAATAAACACTATAGCATCATAACATGGTTAAAAGTATCATTTTGATATCCTGGATGGTCAGTCCTTGCATCCATTGCTCTGTCTATGAATTTGAGAGTGGTTACATATGTCCAGTCCCATCTTCAGGGGCATATCTCCAGGGGCGAGGAGCACGCTTTGTTGTTGTTTCAACTGCTGATTGCCGCCTTAAGGGGCCTCAGGAAGTATTACTGAACATTTGTGTGTGTTTGTGTTTCTTCCTGTATGAGGGAGAGAGAGTGAGAGGTGGGTGAGCAACGCTCTGGAGTAGTGTGGGTGTGTTTGTGTTTCTTCCTGTATGAGGGAGAGAGAGTGAGAGGTGGGTGAGCAACGCTCTGGAGTAGTGTGGGTGTGTGAGTGTTTCTTCCTGTATGAGGGAGAGAGAGTGAGAGGTGGGTGAGCAACGCTCTGGAGTAGTGTGGGTGTGTGAGTGTTTCTTCCTGTATGAGGGAGAGAGAGTGAGAGGTGGGTGAGCAACGCTCTGGAGTAGTGTGGGTGTGTGAGTGTTTCTTCCTGTATGAGGGAGAGAGAGTGAGAGGTGGGTGAGCAACGCTCTGGAGTAGTGTGGGTGTGTTTGTGTTTCTTCCTGTATGAGGGAGAGAGAGTGAGAGGTGGGTGAGCAACGCTCTGGAGTAGTGTGGGTGTGTTTGTGTTTCTTCCTGTATGAGGGAGAGAGAGTGAGAGGTGGGTGAGCAACGCTCTGGAGTAGTGTGGGTGTGTTTGTGTTTCTTCCTGTATGAGGGAGAGAGAGTGAGAGGTGGGTGAGCAACGCTCTGGAGTAGTGTGGGTGTGTGAGTGTTTCTTCCTGTATGAGGGAGAGAGAGTGAGAGGTGGGTGAGCAACGCTCTGGAGTAGTGTGGGTGTGTTTGTGTTTCTTCCTGTATGAGGGAGAGAGAGTGAGAGGTGGGTGAGCAACGCTCTGGAGTAGTGTGGGTGTGTTTGTGTTTCTTCCTGTATGAGGGAGAGAGAGTGAGAGGTGGGTGAGCAACGCTCTGGAGTAGTGTGGGTGTGTGAGTGTTTCTTCCTGTATGAGGGAGAGAGAGTGAGAGGTGGGTGAGCAACGCTCTGGAGTAGTGTGGGTGTGTGAGTGTTTCTTCCTGTATGAGGGAGAGAGAGTGAGAGGTGGGTGAGCAACGCTCTGGAGTAGTGTGGGTGTGTTTGTGTTTCTTCCTGTATGAGGGAGAGAGAGTGAGAGGTGGGTGAGCAACGCTCTGGAGTAGTGTGGGTGTGTGAGTGTTTCTTCCTGTATGAGGGAGAGAGAGTGAGAGGTGGGTGAGCAACGCTCTGGAGTAGTGTGGGTGTGTGAGTGTTTCTTCCTGTATGAGGGAGAGAGAGTGAGAGGTGGGTGAGCAACGCTCTGGAGTAGTGTGGGTGTGTGAGTGTTTCTTCCTGTATGAGGGAGAGAGAGTGAGAGGTGGGTGAGCAACGCTCTGGAGTAGTGTGGGTGTGTGAGTGTTTCTTCCTGTATGAGGGAGAGAGAGTGAGAGGTGGGTGAGCAACGCTCTGGAGTAGTGTGGGTGTGTGAGTGTTTTTGTATTTATGTTTGTCTGTGATAGATTGTGGGGTTCTGTTTATGTGTGTGTGCAGGGGGGGACTCGGTATATATGCCACCGTGTGGTGAACATTGACAACTGCACTCTACAACCAGTAGAAATATACACCGAACTAAAATATAAACGCAACATGCAACAATTTCAACGATTTGACTGAGTTACAGTTCAGATAAGGAAATCAGTCAATTGAAATAGACCCTAATCTATGTATTTTACATGACTGAGAATACAGATATGCATCTGTTGATCACAAATACCTTAAAAAAGTAGCGGCGTGGATCAGAAAACCAGTCAGTATCTGGTGTGACCACCATTTTGCCTCATGCAGCGCGACCTCTCCAGCGTGCCAGGGCCATCGAAGGTGAGCATTTGCCCACTGAAGTCGGTTGCGACGCCGAACTGCAGTCAGGTCAAGACCCTGGTAAGGATGACGAGCACACAGATGAGTTTCCCTGAGATGGTTTCTGGAAGTTTGTGCAGAAATTCTTCGGTTGTGCAAACCCTCAGTTTCATCAGCTGTCTGGGTGGCTGGTTTCAGACGATTCCGCAGGTGAAGAAGCCGGATGCAGAGGTCCTGGGCTGGTGTGGTTACACGTGGTCTGCGCTTGTAAGGCCGGTTGGATGTACTGCCAAATTCGTTAAAAAAACTTTGGAGGCGGATTATGATAGAGAAATGAACAGTACATTTTCTGGCAACAGCTCTGGTGGACATTCCTGCAGTCAACATGCCAATTGTACACTCCCTTAAAACATGAGACATCTGTGGTTTTGTGTTGTGTGAGAAAACTACACATTTTAGAGTGGGCTTTTGCCTCCAGCACAAGGTGCATCTGTGTAATGAGCATGTTGTTTAATCAGCTTCTTAGTATGCCACAACTGTCAGGTGGATGTTTTATCTTGGCAAAGGAGAAATGCTCACTAACAGGGATGTAAACAAATGTGTGCACAACATTTAAGAGAATGAAGCATTTTGTGAATATGGAACATTTTGGTGATTTAAAAAATAATTTCAGCTCATGAAACACATTACATGTTGCGTTTGTATTTTTGTTCAGTGTAGTAATGCAGCCAATTAAATACATGAATCAGCGTATCAAAAGGCAGGAAGACTATTTTCACTTGTTGTTCTTGTTGAGATATTACAAACCATGATCATACTCATCATTAGGCCTACGAATACCTCTAGCATCAGAGTGAATTTCTACATGTTAATTTCCTGAGAAAAGACACTGTTTACTCACATATGTTGGAATTCTCTGGAATGACACTCTTTTGTGACATGTACAGATGCACTGAATCAGATGCGAATGCCATACATTTTGGACTATAGGAGAATCTCAATTCAGAATTCCCACCCCTCTGACCTTATGCTCCAATTGGTTTTGAGAAGGAGGCAAGGAGAGGGGACGTGAGGTATCAATTCAGATTCTCTCCATATATTCTTACGGTTTGGTACAAGTTTGGTATTTAGGCCAACACTGCCACCAAGTGGTCATAAGGAAGCACAACACCCCCTTTTTCATGGAACATGACTCAATTCAACTTGTCAGTTACTATTTCAAGCAAATCTCTAGGCAGATCAATGTTTTGTAGAATGTTTCCCCATTTATTAAAGAATGGATAATGCAAGTCTTGCCGATATAGACTCTGCTCCTTCAGGGTAGCTCACTGCCCAAGCAAAGCGTCATAATATAAAATGTCCTGCAAGCAGTGAGCGCGGTAAGCTATAAAACCCCCCCAGCAGGAAAACAGAACCTAACAGGTGGAGGCTGGGGTGGTGGTGGGAGCAAAAGAAGCAAAAGCATATTAGCAGTAGCAGCAAGTGGTAGCAGGATATGTGAGCAGAGCCGGTCAGCTTAAATAGACCGCCAAATAAGGAAGGCGTGATTGTTACCAGCATCTAATTGGTGCAATCGCTGAGGCAGGCTCTAGGGTTCTGTTTCTGAACTGGCTTCGCTTTATTCGTTTTTTGGGTATCTGTACTTTACTACTTATTTTTTTGACGACTTTTACTTTTACTCCACTACATTCCTAAGGAAAATGTGTATATTATATATATCTCTACTCATACCATACATTTTCCCTGACATCCAAAAGTGCTCGTTACATTTTGAATGCTCAGGCAGGAGAGCGATATGGTCCAATTCACGCACCTATCAATATAACGTTTTGTCATCCCTTCTACCTCTGATCTGGCGGACTCACACAAACGCTGGATTTATTAGGATCGACATTAGCTGCTGCCCAGGCAGCCTCAGGCAGGACTGCCTGGGGTCCAAGCAGGAATAAAACAACAGATAGCAACAAAAACATTGTCTACATTATTAATATAACAATACATCACACAAGACATTGTGCCCTATACAAATGCACACTGCTCCACAATCGCACATTCACAATGTACAAGTGTGTGTCTCGTTGTGCCACGGGGTGTTGTTTTATATGTTTTTAAAAATAAGATTTTATTGCTAGCTTGAGCTACCCGATGTGAAAGAGAGTTCCACGTAGTCATGGCTCTATTAGCTACTGTTTGTAATGTTGAGTGTTGATGAGTGTTGGAGTGTGCCCCTGGCTGTTCGTAAGAAAATGTAAACAAAATATCTTTGTGCCTTCTGGTTTGCTTAATAAAATATAAAGAATTTGATGCATTTACTTTTTACTCAAAATGTAGTACTTTTTCCACAAGATACTTTGACTTTTACTCAAGTAATATTTTACTGGGTGACTTTCACTTTTACCTTATTAATAGAAAATGACTCAAGTATCTTTACTTTTACTCAGGTATGACAATTGAGTGTTTTTCCCACCACTGGCCGAATGTTTCAGAGAAGTGACCAAACCATCTCTGTTCTGTTTCGCCTTCCACAGATGAGAAGCCTTACGTCTGCAGCCTGTGTGACTTTGTCAGCACGGAGTCCTCTGCCTTCCTGTCCCATCTACGTCTCCAGCACACCAGTGACGGCCGACCTATTCCCAACCCCAGCTCCAGCTCTGAGAGAGGCACCCCCAGTAGCGTCCCTAAGCTGAAGAGGGCTCTCCTCCACGGGCTTGCTCAATCCTCTGCCCCCCACCCTTACCTCTCTGCCCGGCCGTCGAGAGACAAATGCACCGCAGAGAGCAGTTCACCCGCTGACTCTCACCGTGTTGCTCCTCTGGACCTGTGTGTGAGAGCCGAGGGCCACAGGGGCCCGGCCTCCTCAGCCCTTCAGCAGAAGGGCCTGCCCAGTCATAAGTGCTCCTACTGCTCCCACTCCACCCACTACCTGGAGGTGTTGTGGATGCACCAGACTGTCGCCCATCGCATCAACAGCAGCGCCCTGGCCCCCAAATGGGCCCTCCTGAAGAATGGCTTCAAGGGCCCCCGAGAGGGCTCGTCCTCAAGGAGACGCACGGGCCCTCCTCCCGCTCTGGATGGGAGGGAGTGTCCCCCGTTGCCCCCTGTGGTGCGCACCCCACGCACACGCCCCCCATCGTTGAATGGGGGCCAGAAGAAAGACAGCAGGGACAGGGCAGCCAGTCAACCCAGCACCTCTTCCTCCTCCTCCACACAAGGGTCCTCCTCCTCTGCCTCAGGCCCCCAGAGTGTGCGGCCTCCCAGGGTAGGCAGCTGCAGACAGAGAGGCGAGGCTGTGCCGGATCAGGGCCACCGCTCTCGCTCCAACTCTAGGCCCAGAGTGGAGATCTACCCACGGGGAGGCTGCTCGACCGGCTCCCTGGAGAAGAGCACTGCAGCCAGGGCTCCCCAGCGACCCTCAGCCCCTAGCCCCAGTGTCGGAGGAACCACCAGGCTGGTGGAAAGGTACATGTTGCCTCAGGAAGGCCTGGGATTCATGCTGTCCAGCAAACACGGCATTGCAGAGTACAGCAGAGCCAGGAGCTCGCCTCAGCCCCAGCCCAAGCCCAGGAGCTCCCAGTCCCACACCCAGTCTCACCCACAGTCCCAGGGCAGACCCAGGGCTGAGCGCCCAGCCCACAACACGGTAGGCCAGGGCTATGGAGCCTCCCACTCCCAGACACATGGGAGCGCCGTCCAGGTATCCTCCACTTCCTCCTCGTCAGCCCAGCGTGCGGAGGTGAAACAGGAGGAGGCACGGGGGGTGGAGACACCAGAGCTGCCCATGGACATCCTGAGCTTCCTGAAGAGCTGCAACTCCAATGACCTGGCGACACTCTACCACCGCTGGGGCGCCGCCAACCCCCTACTGGACCCCACAGGTAAGAGCCAGGGCAGAGCTATGAAACAACCTTAGGTCCTTTAAATAGATAGGAAAATATGTATAGCGAACTTGGCACATGACGTGGACACAAAATAACATCAAGAAAACAGAGGGAATGTCCACTCATTGTTTGCCACTCTCACAAGATATCTTTAATGACTGTAAAGTCACCCTCTGTCACCCTCTGGCATAAAAGTCACCCTTTTCACAAACAGTATATTTTTTCTATCTGTAATATTCAGATACGTTTCTAGTCTGTGTTATGTGAGCAGCCTGTCAGTGCTGTGATGAGAAGGGGAGACAGTCAGAAGGGCAGTAGGGATGATGATGATCAACATGCCTTAGGATCATGTGTTTAGAGGAAAGGCCAGATGCCAGGAGATGTTGAGCAGCCCTTTTTTGGCTCGCTGATTGACAGCTCGTATCACGTGTGGTGGGGAGCGACACTGGACTGGATCTACCAGAGGGACTGGCCCCTGGGGTGGTCAGTACAAACACGTAGGCTCAGTTGAACACACACACACACCATCTGGCAGAAGATGATTGATAGACATGCCGGCTGGCCAGTCTGACAGGGGCATAAATAATGAAAGGGAGATGCATTAAAGTAGCTGTGCGTGTGTGTGCTGACCGTGTCAGAATGCATGTGTGTGTGTGTGTGTGTGTGTAGGAGCACACAAGGTACTGTAAAAAGGCTGTATCTGGGGCAGTGTGTGTTCTATATGTAGGGAGATGTGGCGGCTGGTGGGAGGAGCTATAGGAGGACGGGCTCGTTGTAATGGTGGCAAT
This sequence comes from Salvelinus namaycush, assembly GCF_016432855.1. Lineage (NCBI taxonomy): Eukaryota > Metazoa > Chordata > Actinopteri > Salmoniformes > Salmonidae > Salvelinus > Salvelinus namaycush. Next base: position 350,048 of record NC_052343.1, on the reverse strand, counting down.
GGAATGGTATGAAACACATCAAACATATGGGAACCACATATTTCAATCCGTTCCATTGATTCCATTACAATGAGCCAGTCCTCCTATAGCTCCTCCCACCAGCCTCCGCTGTTAGGGAGTGATGTTATAACAGTGAAAGATGTGGCAGGACCTTCGTGGGTCTCTGTTCTGCGAGGCATATCTCCACTCTCCCGTTGTTGACCTGTCGCCAACTGTTTGGGTCAGGGCTCCGGCCGATGATACTCTCACAGACGGGGGGGGAGAGAGAGAGAGAGAGAGATGTGTAAAGAGAGAGAGAGAGATGTGTAAAGAGAGAGAGAGAGAGATGTGTAAAGAGAGAGAGAGAGATGTGTAAAGAGAGAGAGATGTGTAAAGAGAGAGAGAAAGATGTGTAAAAAGAGAGAGATTTGTAAAAAGAGAGAGATTTGTAAAAAGAGAGAGATTTGTAAAAGAGAGAGAGAGAGAGAGAGAGAGATGTGTAAAATGAGAGAGACAACAAAAACAGAAGGGATCTGTTGCAGCTCTGTAGAAGCCTGGGTCTGTACTTTGTCAATGGTAGGTTACGGGGGACTCTTTGGGGAGATTCACCTACTGCTCACCTCTTGGCCACAGTACAGTAGACTATATGATCACAGACATTGACCCCTTCTCTCTCAGCTCATTCACTGTCAAGCCACTAACACCTCTGTCTGATCACAGCCAAATGACGTTGTTCCTCAAAAGAACAGACATGGAAACAACCACACATTCACAGCCCAGTAAGCTGTACAACATCAGACATGCATACAGATGGGCCCAAAACAGCACAGAAGAATACCAGAAAGCAACCTGTAACCAAAATATCCAAACACTCTTAGATAACTTTCTGGATACCACATTCACTCACAGTAAAGAAGGCATCAATCTAGCAGTACAAAACATCAACTATATATTCAGGCAAACGGCAAAAGAAGCACAATTGAAATTGATAAAAAACAAAACAAAAAAGATCACAGATGACAACTGTCACGTTCCTGACCTGTTTTCTCTTGTTTTTGTATGTATTTAGTTGGTCAGGGCGTGAGTTGGGGTGGGCATTCTATGTTATGTGTTTCTATGTTTAGGTTCATTGTCATTTAGCCTGATATGGTTCTCAATCAGGGACAGGTGTTTTACGTTTCCTCTGATTGAGAACCATATTAAGGTAGGTTGTTCACACTGTTTGTTTGTGGGTGGTTGTCTTCCGTGTCTGTATGTCTACCACATGGGACTGTTTCGTTTGTCGTTTCGTATATGTAGTCTGTTCCTGTTCGTGCGTTCTTCATAGTTTGTAAGTTCTCTAGTCAGGTCTGTCTACATCGTTTATTTGTTTTGTAGTTTGTTGTAGTGTTTTCGTGTTTCGTCTTTACTTTAATAAAATTCATTATGTCATATTACAACGCTGCGCTTTGGTCCAATCCCTACTCCTCCTCTTCGTCTGAAGAGGAGGAGGACGACCGTTACAACAACTGGTTTGATGCAGATTGTAAAATTATAAGGAAAAAACTTAGAACACTATCCAACCAAAAGCACAGAGACCCAAATAATGGTGAATTACGCCTTCATTACTGTGAGACTTTAAAACTCTATAAACGTAACACTCAGAACCAAAAAAGCACAGTACAACAGCAAGCAGCTGACACTAATTGAGGAGTCCATAAACACAAACAACTTCTGGCAAAATTGGAAAAAACTAAAAAAATCTAAACAAGAGGAATTAGCGATACAAATTGGTGACATATGGACAACCCATTTTAAAACACTCTACACCACCGTTCAAATTGACACAAACGCAGAACAACGCCAAATTCATGAGAAGTTTGAATGGATTAGAAAAAGCTATAAAGGACAATCAAAATCCATTGGACTCCCCAATTACTGACCAGGAGCTCTATAAGAAACTTCAGGCTCTTAAATTTAAAAAGGCATGCGGACCTGATGGCATCCTAAATGAGATGCTCAAACTCACTAGTGCAAAATTTCAATTGGCTATATTAAAACTGTTTAATTTGATCCTGAGTGTAGGTTATTTCCCTGACATCTGGAATCAAGGACTCATAACCCCAATCTTTAAAAACGGAGACAAATTTGACCCTAACGATTACAGAGGCATTTGTGTGAACAGTAACCTGGGGAAGGTTTTCTGTAGTATTATAAATGTAAGAGTTCTAAACTTCCTTAATAAGCACAATGTCTTGAGTAAAAGCCAAATTGGATTTATACCAAAACATTGCACAACTGATCATATTTAAACCCTACACACCCTGATAGATAAACATGTCCACCAAAATAATACCAAACATGTCCACCAAAATAATACCAAAATATACGCTTGCTTTATCGACTTCCAAAAAGCATTTGATTCTATTTGGCATATAGGACTGTTCTACAAAGTTATTGAAAGTGGTGTAGGGGGTAAAACATATGACATAATTAAATCAATGTATACTGGTAATACGTGCAGCATCAAAATTGTCAAGAAAAGAACAGAATTCTTTAACCAGGGGCGGGGCCTTCGTCAGGGTTGTAATCTGAGCTCTGCACTCTTCAATATTTACATCAACGAATTGGCCACTATTATAGAAAAATCCTCAGCCCCTGGTGTTAGTCTCCACAATTCAGAAGTTAAATGCCTACTCTTCGCAGATGACCTATGCCTGCTGTCACCCACAGCACATGGCCTACAGCAGAGCCTGGACCTGCTAGAGCAGTACTGCCAGACCTGGGCCCTGGCAGTAAACCCCCAAAAAACTAAAATAATGATTTTCCAGAGAAGATCCAGATCTCAGGGAATTAGACCAAAGTTCTCAATTGGTACAAAATATATAGAGTACTGCACACACTACAATTACTTAGGTTTAAAAATAAGCTCAACTGGACACCTTAATGAGGCAGTGAATGAACTGAGAGAGAAAGCACGCAGGGCAGTCTACGCCATTAAAAAGCTAATTCAAATTGAAATACCTATTAAAATTTGGCTAAAACTAATTGAATATGTCATTGAACCAATTGCACTTTATGGCAGCGAGATGTGGGGTCCACTTGCAAAACAAGATTTCACAAACACCCCATTGAAACACTGCATGCAGAGTTCTGTAAGATTATCCTACATGTCCAGAGGAAAACTACAAGCAATGCATGCAGGGCAGAATTAGGCAAATATCCACTAATAATAAAAACTCAAAAAAGAGCAATTAAGTTTTGGAAACATCTAAAATACAGTGACCCCCTCTCATATCATTACCAAGCCCTGCAATGCAAAGAGCTGAGCAAAGAAAAGATTCCCCTCATCCAGCTGGTCCTGGGGCTGAGTTCACAAACCTGTTCTACTAACACACTTAAGCCTCAGGACCAGAACATCCAATTAATCAGAATAAACCAAATTACAACACAGTCAAAACAAAACTACATTGCTTATTGGGAAACACAAGCACAAACATAAAGCAAAATGCAGTGCTATCTGGCCCTAAATTGACAGTACACCATGGCTAAATATTTGACCATGGTTACTGATCAAAACCTTAGAAAAACCTTGACAAAGTACAGGCTCAGTGAGCACAGCCTTGCCATTGAGAAGGGTAGACACAGGAAAACCTGGCTCCCTGTAGAGGAAAGGCTGTGCAACCACTGCACAACAGCAGAACCTGAGACGGAGCGGCATTTCCTGACAAAATTAGAACAATTAGAGAGTGTCATTTTCCCAAATTTGAAACCCTTATTCAAGGTTTCAAAGACCTCTCTGAATGAGGATAGGCTACCCGTCCTGTTGGGGGAGGACGCAGAGAGCTGTGGGTTGGCAGCGCACTACATTGCTGCCTGCCATAAGTTGAGGGACAGTGTCTGACAGACCAATCAACCTGCACATGTACTCTACTGTATGCTTATTGTTATTGTTCAATGTATGGTTATTTTGACACTTGGTTATTGTTGTTACTGTTGTCCCATTGACAATTTTGATTCTCATTTTTATTTTTATATTGTAAATATCCAAAATAAGCTTTGGCAATATGTACATTGTTACGTCATGGCAATAAAGCAAATTGAATTGAATTGAATTGAGAGAGAGAGAGATGTGTAAAAAGAGAGAGATATGTAAAGAGAGAGAGAGAGAGAGAGAGAGATGTGTAAAAAGAGAGAGAGAGAGATGTAAAAAGAGAGAGCGGGAGAGAGATATGTAAAAAGAGAGAGAGAGAGAGATATGTAAAGAGAGAGAGAGAGATATATGTAAAAAGAGAGAGATATATGTAAAAAGAGAGAGAGAGATATATGTAAAAAGAGAGAGCGAGAGAGATATGTAAAAAGAGAGAGCGAGAGAGATATGTAAAAAGAGAGAGAGAGAGAGATATGTAAAAAGAGAGAGAGAGATATGTAAAAAGAGAGAGAGAGAGAGATGTAAAAAGAGAGAGAGAGAGATGTAAAAAGAGAGAGAGAGAGAGATATGTAAAAAGAGAGAGAGAGAGATATGTAAAAAGAGAGAGAGAGAGATATGTAAAAAGAGAGAGAGAGAGATGTAAAAAGAGAGAGAGAGATGTAAAAAGAGAGAGAGATATGTAAAAAGAGAGGGAGAGAGAGATATGTAAAAAGAGAGAGAGAGAGAGATATGTAAAAAGAGAGAGAGAGATATGTAAAAAGAGAGAGAGATATGTAAAAAGAGAGAGAGAGAGAGATATGTAAAAAGAGAGAGAGATATGTAAAAAGAGAGAGAGATATGTAAAAAGAGCGAGCGAGAGAGAGATTGAAAGAGAAAGGCAAAGAGCGAGAGACGTGACATAATAATTAACCCAGCAGCAGCTGCTTTAGAAATGGTCATTACCAAAACATCCTGAATTTCCCCGTATTCTGCTGCTACTTTCCTAAGGTCAAGTGGGCCTCTGCTTAAGACACCCAGCTGGCAGGCTTCTATTCCTCCCCATGTTCCAGAGAGAGAAAACAGCCTGGGAGGCAGACGTATGACATCGCTGTCACCCGTCCAGGCAGATACCGTCACGCTCTGCCTTAGCCCTTTGAGTCAGATGCTATAAAGTGACCTTTTTTGAGAAAGCCAGGATGTGTGTGTGTGTGTGTGTGTGTGTGTGTGTGTGTGTGTGTGTGTGTGTGTGTGTGTGTGTGTGTGTGTGTGTGTGTGTGTGTGTGTGTGTGTGTGTGTGTGTGTGTGTGTGTGTGTGTGTGTGTGTGTGTGTGTGTGTGTGTGTGCATTAGTGTGTTTAGTCCAGCTCACTTGTCTTTCATTAGTGCGTCGGCAAGAGAGAGAGGGAGGCTTGTGGGTCTGGCTGGATGTTTCCAGGGGCCAGGCAGGGTTAGGCCTGCCAGAGACACTTTCAGTCACCTCCCCTCCCCTGTCACCCATACCACCAGCGGGCACCACGAGCCCAGGTACATGCCAAGGCAGGGCTAGGAACTCACCCCCTCACTCACTGCACACACCCCCAGGGCTTTTTGGCTGGCAGGGGAAGAGGTCATAGGAGGGGTTGGTAGTGGCGGTGGTGGGGAGGAAAGGGGGTTATGTGACGATGGATGGACCAAGTTGGTCTCTCTCATCTTCCTGCTGTCTCCCTGCATCCTGCATCACCGGATGACACGCCGATGATCTTTTATATTCCCCTTCTGCACACGTACACAAGTACAAATAAACAGAACACACAATGAGCCAAGAAAGAGGAAGGGAGGAGTGACCCGACGAAGGTGAATCTCTCTCTCTCTCTCTCTCTCTTTCTCTCTCTCTCTCTCAAACACACACACACACCTGACATGTGATGACACGCGGGCTGGTCGGCGGAGCGGGCACATCACAGCCGGGGCGTTTTAATTGGCTGTAATTTATGCGGCGGCCGTGTAGCTGTGTGTGTCTGCCTGTCAGAGCCTGAGATGATGCTGTGTGACAGCTGCAGTCCAACCCCTGGAGCTAGCCTCCCATAATGACACATTAGACATACTAATGATGCTTCCCTCTCTATACTCTACTCTCCTCGACTAGAGTTGAGGCTAGCTCTCTCCAGCCAGAGACGAGAGACTAGTCTGACCATGTCTGTCGGTGTCTACTCCTTTGTGGCCCTGTGTTCCATTCGTTTGCATCCAATCAATCCATCAATCGATTACATGTATTTTTAAAGTCCTTTTTACATCAGCAGAAGTCACAAAGTGCTTATATGGAAACCCAGCCTGAAACTCCAAAGAGCAAGCAATGCAGATGTAGAAGCACTGTGGCTAGGAAAAACAGTCCTTTTCTGGCTGCGTAGGGATTATAACAGTGCATAGTTTACGTCATTTTATGTGTTGTTCCTCGTATTGAATCCCTCCCAAGTAAAACCGCTCAAGGGGAGAGTTCTGCCACCACCTGTCCTCTCAGGAAGGTCACGCCATCTCTGCCTTGACCTGTGCCGGTGGATATTATAAGAGTACATGGCCATTAAAGGCGAGATCGTTCTTCAAGATGTTCAAATGTTCATAGATGACCAGCCAGGTCAAGTAATAAACACAGTGGTTATAGAGGGTGCAACAGGCCAGCACCTCAGGAGTAAATGCCAGTTGGCTTTTCATAGCCGAGCATTCAGAGGTCGAGGCAGCAGGTGCGGCCCGTGTGCCCTTCATCTAGTTCTTCCCGGCTATCTCTCCCTCTTATTTTCCATCCTCCCATCCAGCGCTACATCTTCATTTTGGTCATCGGGTCTTTTGTGTGGATTTTTATTTTTTTTCTCTCTCACAATTCCCCTTACTCTTATTTTATCACCCTTTCCCTGTTACCTCTCTCTTTCTCTCTTCCCATATCCTTCTCTCTGTGTCGTCCCAGGTGACGTGGCTCTTAAGAGGAGCGACGTTTTAACCCGTGTCCCTCTCTCTCTGTGTTGTAGGGATGCTGAGGCCTCTGGTTCGACAAGGGGAATATGGCTGCCAAGAGTGCGGGAAGAGCTTCAGTCAGCACAGTCACCTCCGCACACACATGAGATCCCACACAGGTAAATGGGGATTAACACACACACACACACACACACACACACACACACACACACACACACACACACACACACACACACACACACACACAGGTGTGTATACAAATGCACATGTGTATATGTATGTGCGCACAAACACATATGCCCGTACACACACACACACACACACACACACACACACACACACACACAGGTGTGTATACAAATGCACATGTGTATATGTATGTGCGCACAAACACATATGCCCGTACACACACACACACACACACACACACACAGGTGTGTATACAAATGCACATGTGTATATGTATGTGCGCACAAACACATATGCCCGTACACACACACACACACACACACATACATATACAATACATACAATCACATATCCAATACTGGACATCAGTAACATTCAACTACATTATTTGTTCATTTGCGCTCCTCAGCCTGTGGGTCCATTCTTTGCCCTTGACCAGGATAGCTGGTCAATAGGTTTTTAAACGAATATGATTTGCTGACCTGTGACAAACCGTGTACATTATTAATCACGTGCCAGATAGAGACAAGGAATTGTGCATGCTAG